>NW_022196914.1:43610525-43614028 GCF_008632895.1 Mastomys coucha | reverse complement strand
GGGAGAGGGAGAGGGAGAGAGGGAAGGAGGAATGGAGGGAGGGAGGGAGCAGAAATCCCATTTGGTAGATTTATACATTCATTTTATACAAAGTTAAGGTTAGGCTTTATAAATCTTCCTACATTAAATTTTGTACTTTTTGACCATTAACATAAACTTTCTTCAGACTTGACTAAACGTCATTTTTGTTACTACAGGCATGACCTACCTTACAACTTAGCAATTCTAATGCAAAGTTTTCTATTTTTTCCCAGTTCTTTCAACTAAGAATGTGTTTTCCAAGACCACTGTCTGGTAATCCCATCTTCAAATGATAACAGTTTAGATTACATTGAAACTCAGGCTGTAGAGTGCATTTGTCATACCATCCTACAAGAAGTTTTGAGGATATAATTTTCTTAATTCTGGGGAAAGTGTCAAAATGGGAAATTACTCTGAAGTTCAACAAGTGGGGTGATTAGGCAAAAGCTCTCCTGGACCCTCACTGCTTCTAGTCTTCTCTGCATTCACTAGGGCAAGAGGCAATGCTTACTCTTTGCAGGCATAATAGATGTACCCTGTGAACATCCTGCATTCCCAGGATAATTCTTGGTATACAGAACATTGTTAATAATAATAATGGATTTAAGAAACAAATGAATCCCCTGTCTCTTCCACATGAGAACAAAGGAGCCCTAATTATCTAGCACTAGGAAGTCCTTGCCAGTGTGGATTTATGTTCCCTTCCAAACTAGAATATAGCATCACAATTGATTTTCTTTTCCCAATTCTAATTTTCCAGACTTATTAAAATGACTCTAAACCAAACTGCTTTGAAAGAAATAATATTGGCTTTCTCCCATAATTCCTCCTTTCTCCCTTGTCCTCTTTCTATTAAATCAAATTAATCTACTTTAAAAATAGAAAAGATAAGTGATTATATAATCTTCCAAGGGAGGCAGGAAGCCATGGGACATAGGCACCGTGAAATGTTCATGATCAGGCATATTTCAACACTCTGCATGTCAATCCAAGTCTTTTGTGACCCAGTACTGTGGGGGATCAGGCAAATGGAAGTCAGGATATTCATCCTGGTACTGGGGTCCCCAGTGGTATAAAGACATTCTGAGTGGAAAAATGCTTCTAGAATCCCTGAGAAAATGCCACCATGCTATTCATGCCATTGGTAGTCTGGATGTAACTTAATCATGACACAAGAGTTGAAGAGAGAACTGTATTAGCCAGGAGTTAGTTGTTACCATTATTGTATTTTAAAAAATCTTATTTAAGCCCCCGTCTTTTTTCATATACATTCTGTCTTTCTCTTGCACACACACACACACACACACACACACACACACAGACAGAGAGACAGAGAGACAGAGAGACAGACAGAGAGAGAGAGAGAGAGAGAGAGAGAGAGAGAGAGAGAGAGGTTATACATAGACACAATCAGAGAGGTATTTCAGGTAAACTATGGTAGTTCACTGGGAGAGATGCAGAGTCTCCTTTGACTGTATTCCTAAGGTCAAGCTTCATGTCTGTCTCCAGCCAAAGGAATCAGATTTTTGTTAAAGTAGAGGAAGTTGAGGATGCTATTCTATGTGAACAGAGTTATTTTAAGAAGCAACCGGAATTTGCATTTCCAAACTATTAGGAGGCAAAATGAAGGAAAAAAATTAAATGCGTGTACATTTATACATGTTTTAAAATCTAATTTGGGGTCACAGCTGTAATTGTAAAAGCTTTGGATTGTGTGTCATGCTGGAATAATGTCATGTTAGGGAAGGTAAAGCATTCAGGATTTCCTTATGCCTCACTGCTCTCTAAGTGTGGTGCTATTTCAATACAACACCTACCACTTTTAGGTCTTTATGCTTAAGTATGTCTTGCTGGATGAAATCAAGCTACAAATCGGATAAAATTGGGTCCTCCCAGTTGATTCTGCTGCTACAAACTCCAAACCCAGTCATTTGCAAGGTCCACTTCTATAAAGTCAGAATTTAAGAATTTAAATTGTCAAGATTGCTTGTACGGACAGGCACATACAAATACTCAAGTTGATTCAGAGATTTTAAAAAAGCAGGGTTTAAACAGAAAAATAAAGTTAATTTTTTTCATACAAGATTGAGAACTGTCTCAAAGGTGGAGCAAATGATACTACAGAAAGCATAAACTACAAGAGTTGATACATCATATTTTGTTGCCTAGACAAAAGTACATACCTGAACTGATTCCATCCTCACTGAAAAAGTGTTCATGTCCTCTCTCCGTTCATCCTTAAACCTAAATTCATACTACTGCCATTTCAATTTGTGGTTGCAACAAGTACTTGTTTTTCAACATTCAGGTCACAGTGTCCTTCGCTATGGCAGTTAAAGGTGCATTTGTAAAGATGACTATGTTCATAAAATCTGACCATTCTGCCCTCAGAGGATTTATGCTTCCCTGAGTTGTGCAAAGGTGGTGGCATGGATTACGGATTTACAGTGCTCACAGAGAGAGTTAAAATTGAACCCAGCCAGAAATGAATCAAAGCTTCAAAGGCAATTATTACTGCTGTTTCTGAAGATAGTTAAATTAATTTTTAAAAATATATTCATTGTGAAGACAAAAAATCTCTAGACAGTGGTATTTTGCCTGGCAATATAATTGGTGAGGCAACTCTAATAAAAAGAACTGTGCAAAACAGAAGTCCATGTTCCATAAACCTAATTTAATTAAGCTAAGTGAAGGTTATATTTTTGGAGGAAAAAAATAACTAGGGAAATACATGGTATTTGCCATGGATAGATACTGTAGCAATTTATACAAATTTACTATTGACCCATGGCCTCATAAATAATTAAACTTTCCAATAGCTGTGTTAAGAAGAAAATATAGTAAAAGTAAAATTTCAAAAAGACATGTTTGGTTTGTTTTAAACAAAAGAGAAGTTATTTTAATAATGTAATTCACTAAAATCATTCTGGGGAATGAGAACAGTATTATACAGATGCTGCATTGTCGAGCCCATGTCAGGGACTATGATTCTCTCATCCACATCTTTGTTATCTTCGGAGAATAAAATGATTTAGTCCACGTGGTTTGTGGAGGCTTAAACTAAATTAGCTTGGTCTCAAACAATAAGAATTGTCATCAATGCTAGCTAAAAATAATTTATGGTCATCATCACCAATTTGAGTCACTGAAGAAGTAAAGATTGAAGGAATTATACAGGCACAAATGTTGCATGGAGTTGGACACGAAAAGCAAAACAAAATTCTCTCTAAGCAAGCAAGAAGCAGCAAGCCATGCTAATGCTGGTCGTTATGAAAAAACTCACAGCAGGACACGTTTTGTGACTCTGAATCTACATACACACTGTACCTAGCTGCCTACCTCATCTTTTGTATAGAAAGCATAAACTACAAGAGGTGAGATGTCATGTTTTGTTGCCTAGGCAAAAAACATATCGCTCAAGTGATTCTTTTTTTTTTATTTTTTTTTATTTTAGATATTTTCTTTATTTACATGCGAATTTC
>NW_022196914.1:43597984-43609280 GCF_008632895.1 Mastomys coucha | reverse complement strand
CGGTTCATCCGGAAATTGGACATAGTACTACCAGAGGACCCGGCTATACCACTCCTGGGCATATACGCTCAAGTGATTCTATACTCACTGAAAGTTTCTATCCTCTTTGCTTTCATCCTTGAAGCTAAATCCATACCACTGGTATCTCAATTTGTGTTTGCAACAGATACCCCTTTCTTGATATTCAGATCTCCCCTCCTAGTTATCTAGTGGCTATATCTAAGCCTGCCTTCTTTATGTTAAAGCTACCTATTACAGATACTGCTGCTGAGCCTTTATGGCATACCCAGAAACCTCTACAATGAAGCAAGCCATTGTAAGTGGTTTGTTGAACTATGTTTCCTGAAGGAACATGTCCCACAAACAACTTGGAAAAATTTATTAAAGTGAGAGTAAATTTTTACCAGTGTGTATATGTGTTTATGTATGTATGTATGTATGTATGTATGTATGTATGTATGTATGTATAAGAGACATAGACAGTCAGAGACAGCGAATAATTACCCTTGTCTGTCTGTGTGACCTGATCCTCCTTACTTATAAATCCTATATTTGTAAACTTATTTACTAAATATTACTTTTAATCCTCTAGTCATACTCACATGCTCATGGTTATTTATAAATATGTGAACATAAGTGAAAAGCTAAGCCTACTGATGCCCATTATTTCCATAGAAGTTGAAGAAGGCTTGACTTTTTTCTTCTTATATCAGTTCCAGTATCACAAACCCATGTCTCTTTAAATCCTCTTCCTCATTTTGAATAGGAGTTCATTATATATCCCTGCGTGGCTTGTTTCAATGTTTAGATGGGCTGGCTCTGAACCCACAGAGACCTACCTCCCTCAACTCACCAGCACTGACATGAAAGGAGTGCAGTGCCATACTTGGCACTTTTTATAGTGTTTATAGCATTTTTTCTTGTGCTTATACATCTTGTTAATTCCCCTATATAAAATGCTCTCAAGTGTAGTGCTGAAGTACTGTCTGTTGTTCATGAGACAAAACAACTGGGATACTCCTCATGTAGATTGGTTCTGCAGTGGCAAACAGTCCTATTGGTCTGAGGGCACTGTTAGTAAACATCAGTGGAGACAGGAAGGTGTTTTTACATTCTATATTGATCAGTTGATGAACATGTGACCAGAGGCTTTTAAGAACTAGGTCTTGTAGTTCTTGGAGAAATGGCTCACATTCTCTTAAGACATGTTTGGTGACTGTACAGAGCGTGGCAATACTTGATATGTCTGTGTGTCTGAATGAAGTCTTCTTATTGCTGATGTGACACAGAACATATTATTGGTAGAAGAGACAGCCTCTAAGAACCTGTAATTGAGTGTGTTAAACTAGAATGTAAATTTCAATGAATGATAAGGTCCCGCATTAACTGTTAACTATGATTTCTAAACCTAAGGCAAAACATATAAAGTAATCAAATCATGACATTCAAAAATGTCTGGAAACATACGTTATACATTGCATAATATGCTTATATAACTATTTTCATATAAAGGAAACATACAGGAGAAAGAAATATAGTTAATATACATTGTATCGTTAATATACAAATATAGTTAATATACATGATAAATGTACTACTATTACTAATGGTATGCTTAATTTTGAGCCATGTAACCCAAGTAAAAGGAATATAGTTTTAAAATTATATTCTTAAAATTTAGATTTGGGATAGTAATGAATAAAAACATCAAAAAAAAAAACTTGACTATGGGTATATAAATATGGCCTCAATATATAAAGAAGAATTTAATTTTTCTGAATAGGACAACTTAATATTATAAAAGATCAATTCTGTGAAATAAATGTATAAATTCAATAGTTTTCTTTTATTTACAATTGGATATTTTTATAAAATACATAAAACGTATACAGATAATAAAAGCATTCAAATGTCATTAAATCATTTCATAAGGATAATGAATGAAGACATTTCCAAAAGACAGAAAGATAAACTACCTGGTTATTTTAATAAATGTTATATATTAGCACAAAACCTACAAATGAATTAATGCTTCAAAAGAGAGCACTCAGAGTAAATTAATATACACTAGAGAATTCAATATATGATTTAATTCAAGACAAAGATAATTTGCTCACAGACTGTGTGGGAACGGGGGAGGTGGCTCATTTTATAGAACAACATACAGCACACTGTTAGCCTTGCATTTATAGTTGTAGTCAATGTGATTAAAGACCTATTATATTAGTAGAAAAAGTGTCGGAAAAATGAGGCTAGAAAGATGAGCCAGAATTAACACATTTGAGGTTTTCTCAGAGGACCTAAGTTTGATTCTCAACATATATAACAGATAGCTCAGGGTCCTGTAACATCACCAACAAGAGCAATGATACCTCTTCAGGCTTCTAAAGGCACCTACAGCACACAGGCATAAAATTTCCACCGATGTACACATACAAGTACTTATAATTAAAAATAAAAATTTTCAAAAACTTTGTAGAAAGATAAACTGGTACTATTATGAATGACTAAACATTTCATAATTTTGGAAACATAAATCCTATGTCAAAATAATGAACAAATAAATATATAAAATATACTAAGGAAGGATATTTGCGATATGTAAAAGCAGTGACTATATTTCTGAAAGATTAGGAACTCCTAGATATATTGCTGGTTACGTTGAATATACAATTTTTTTATTTGGCAACTTAACTAACACAGTAGAAAATAAACATAAACTTTACATATAAAAGAAAATTAGGAAAATAAATAACAAAGATATAAAGTGCCCAAAAGCAACTAGAAAATGATTATTAAAGTAAGAAAGTAACAATACTTTACTTAAGCTGGAAAAATTATAAATTTTTTTTCCTTTTATTGGATATTTTCTTTATTTACATTTCAAATGTTATTCCTTTCCTAGGTCTCCCCTCCAGAAACCCTATATTCCATAACCCCCCCCCTTACCTCTATGAGGGTATTCTTCAACCCATCCACCTACCTTCTAGCCTTGGCATTCCCCTATACTGGGTCATCAAACCCCTAGAAATCCTTAAGTAATAGAATGTTGGTGAAGATGTGGCCATGTGTATGCGAATGTATACTGTTGTAAGTCTATGAAAAATATGACAAAATTTAGTTTAGTTTATTGTGTTTGGATCCATTTATCCCAAAATTATTACAGGGTGTCTTGACGTTTGCTGCTTCATACCATCAAAGTCCATTAGCATATATCTCTTTGTGAGAACAGGAAAATTAGGTTTAGGACATTAAAATTAGGTGAACAGACACCCCAGAGTTCTACGATGTAGTTAAGAACATACTAAATATGCCCATAGCTACATAGACCTTAAAAGTAGAACCTCAGAAGAAAACAATAGGAAAACACACACACATGCACACACACACACAAACATGCATACATAATTCACACAAGCTAAATATTAATGCAATCAAAATGACAACACATATTTGTACTCCTTAACAATGAAAATTAGCAACTGGTGAATAGAGCTCAACTGACTCCTATACAACTAACTAGTGGTCAAATAATTAGATTCAGAAATCATTCCAGAAATCATGATACCAGTACTGACTTCCATTCCCAAGGATTTTTGTGCACTACATAGCTTATTATAAAAAAACATGTAGTTAAAGAGAATTTTCACAGAACTTTTCTGAGAGCAGTGTTCAGTTCAGGTTTGGTATTAGATGAATGTATTCTACAGTTTGATGTGAGACTGCAAAACCTCTGATATAGAAAACAGGTACAAACATAGAAACATTTTACCAGAAAACATGGAGAGCCCAAATACCTCTATTCAGTTACTCCCATATTAAAGAGAAAGGAGACATCACAAATTACATCGAAAGAAAACAAGAGATATCTCCTACAAGTACAAGAATTTTCTATACTACAGAGAAAAGTCTACGATTTCCATTGCTATAGAATGGGATTATTACCTGTCATGTTTTTGAGCAGAATATAGACATGACTAACTAATTTGGAATGGCACTCACATAGAAGAGTGTGAAAAGAGAAGGGGCCAGAAATGTTTCTTGTCCATTCAAATCTGACAAATCTAAAGGCTTTAAAGAGAAGAAAAATAAACTGTCAAGTGTTTTGTTTTCTTTTTCTCCATTTTGGTTCAAACAATCCGTCCAGTGACTAGGTAAGTTATTCAGTTAAAAAGAAAAGTACAAACAACCCAGAAAATGACTCAAGGGTTCCAACTCTCTGTGGACTATTGAGGATATTGGTGTATCTTCCTCATTCATCCTTCTTAACTGAGTTCAGTGGAAGGAGGCACTTTGATGGTTCCAGGTATTTACTTGTACATGAGTCTATTTTCATACCTATGATTAGCAGCTTTCCACAGCCATGATCATATACCACAGGCATCTGTTTGCCTCTATTTGGTTGAGAAAAACAACCATAAAGTATAAACTATGCAGAAGTGGAAACTCCCTCTATCAACCTTATGATTCGAATCTTTTTAACAAGTTTTTCAGGAGCCTTGTAGTATAAGTCTCTGCATGCCAACATCAATGCCTTTACTAGGGCTTGACTGCCTTAATGAGATGTCCCGACACAGAGCCAAAAATCATTAACTTAAACCAATGGAGATACATGAGCACAGTATGTCCTTCTCCTTCTTGTCAAGTCCTTCTATTTTCTTTTCTCTTTCCTTGATTAAACATATATGTACATTATTGAGTTAATATATTTGTAATGGTGGTTTTATGAAAAGCTGTAATGTTAATTTACTTTGACTTTTTATTTATAATCCTTTAAAATGTATTTTGATTACTATTTCCTCTTCCCCATCTCTTCCCAGATCCTCCCCACCCCTCTACCCTTTCAAGCCCATCCTCTTTCTCTCTCTTTTGAAAACAAACTGGCCGAAATAAATAGGTAAACAAAACAAAAAAATTGAAAACAGAATAATAAAAGGCACAACACAACACACACACACACACAAACAGAACCCATAAAATCATAAAATTGAAAACCACAATTCACAAGCAAAAGACAAGTAGGTAAAAAAAAAAATGAAAATAAATTCCCAAATGGATCAATGTGTGGCCAAAATAGTCTGCAAAAATATAGAGTTCATTTTATGTTGGTCATCTACTGCTAGTTATCACCCCACACTTAAATATAATTTATATAGTCAGTAATAATCCACTGGACAAAATTAATGTTTTGTTTGCAACCAGTTGTCAGTTACAAGTAGCTTCTTCAAGTGGGGATTCACTTCTCTTTTCAGTGAGGTACTACAGTGTTAAGTAATTGTTCTACAAGGGTTTTTATAATGATAACCTAAAAAGAGCAACAGTTGAAGTGTGACTTGGAGCCTGTGAGGATGATGTAACTGCTGGGACTTTGTGATGTTGGTTTTGGTTCTGAAACCTGCGCTACCGAGCTCTGCTACATACCTCAAGCCTTAAAGACTTTATTTATTTATTTATTTATTTATTTATTTATTTATTTTGTATCTTAATTTCTTAATCTGAAAGCAGTTTTGTTTTGATCTCTTTGTGTCTTAAGTGCTGTCTGTAAAATATCAGTAAATAAATAACTGCCCACTGTCAAAAACAAAGTAAAACAAAACCAAACCAAACCAACCAAACAAACAAAAACTCAAGTAGCTTCTTGATCAGTGATGGGAGTTCCTGCCCATTTCCCATCTCAGAGCTGGAATCTTGCCTTGCTTAAACCTGTGCAGGAGCTGAGAATGCTGCCGTGCTTTCTGTGAGTAGATATGTGTGCCTGTCCTTTTGTGTCAGAAAGACAGTGCTTTCTTTTGGAGTCATCCATTCCCTCTGGCTCTTATAATCTTTCTGTTTCCTCTCTCACATAGCTTCTTAAGGCCTGAGGGAAAGGATTGGGATGAGGACATCCCATTTAACATGAGTGTTCCAAAGTCCCCCACTCTTTCACAGTGTCCAGTTGTGGGTCTTTGAATTTGTTCTCACTTACAGCAAGAGTAAGATTCTCTGAAATGATGACAGAGAAAAAACTGATTTATGGCAGTTATAATATTAAAAATTTAAACTTGATTTCGTTTTTAAAATAAAATGAGTAATAGCAAGTCTTGTGATGTATGTATTGTCTTAGTTAGGGTTTCTATTGCTGTGAAAAGATAGCATGACCACAGGAATTCTTATGAAGGAAAACCTTTAATTGGGTCTGGCTTATAGTTTAGAGGTTCAGTATATTATCATCATGGAGGGAAACATAGTGACATACAACCACATAAAGCCCGGAGGAAAGAACTGAGAATTCTAAATTCTGATTTGCAAGCAGCAGAAGGAGACTGTTTTTCACACTGAACAGAGCTCGAGCACAGGAGTCCATAAAGCTTACCCCCACAGTGACACACTTCTTTCAACAAGGCCATGCCCAGTATAGCAAGGATATACTTCTTAATAGTTCCACTCCCTATAAACCAAGCACTCAAACACTTGAGTCTATGGGAGGAATTTCAATACAAACCACTACATGTTTATATATAAAAAGTCTAGAACACATTATAATCAGAATTTCTATGGTATTAATATGAGAATTTAGTAAAAATATAACTAAAGACTAGAAACTCACAGGAGATGGTAAGGGTGTGCTTACTCTCTAGAGTAGAGCAGTACAAATTATTGCCATGTTGAGTCTCTACTCTTCATCTTCTTAGCCTGTACTGTGTGTTTTGTTGAGATGATCACTAAGCTCTGTTAAGAATTGTGAACAAAAAAAAATAATGACACTTGTAACCTGAAATTTGTAATAAACTTGGTATACATTGCTGAACTCAGTCTTGTTTTATGGGAAGGCCAGAAAAGATGGCTAGGGGTCAGCAAACAACACACTTCTTGTCAAGCCTGACCTAACAGTTGTCATAATAAGCAAGTACTGTTGAAACACAACCATGCTTATTCACTTTGTAACTGTCCATGATTTGGCAAAGAATGATACCTCTGACTCAAATAGTATCTAAACACAAAGAGTGTTTTATTCTGCAGATGTCCAGCACACTGGGGTCTCCCATTACCAAGACAGACAACCAAGTGAGCTTGCAGGCCTGATTTAAAAGCATGTTAGGGGATTCTAGGGTAAGTGATCTTTATTTTGCTCCATCTCTAGGGATATTCCTTTACCAGGTCATGGTAGCTGGAAGTTGTTGCTGGGAAAGTCTGGAAATTGTTACTGAGGAAGTCTGGAAACTGCTGCTGACCCATTGTCCTTGCCTCAGGCCAGGTGGCAGGGCAGCTTCTAAGGTCTGGACTTGCCTGGATTTGCTTAGTTCTTAGGTACAGAGATTTAGGCCTTGTTCCCTGAACTATCAATTTGAAGCCTGTCATGGAGTCAGCCTAGCCTTCTCAAATGACAAATTGTTGATGGTTGTTTTGGTGTTACAAACGGGTTGAGTAGTTTTATCTGAAATTATGTGACCCAAAACAACTATAGTGTTTAATATCTCACCCTTGTAGAAGGAATTTACTGATGTTTGCTTGTCCTGGGTTTTCTAAAGACTGGGAAAGCTTACATTGTGGTCCTCAGTGAATCCTCAGGTATTGACTGTGCAAAATTGGTAAATAGAAGGTACAACATACTTAGGTGGAAAGGGAAAATGTTACAGCTTTGATGAGAGCTCAATGAGAAGAAATGTTTAATGAGTGCTTAAAAATTCTTTCAGTGGTTATTTATGTATATAAGGCATACTATCTGTTCACCATGCTGCCAAAACATTAGAACACACATGCAAAGAAATGATCTTCTCTATTTTAAAGCTTGGAGTACAATTCACATAAACCCAAAGAGAAAACTGTAAATGCAGCCACTTGAAGTGATGCATGAAACAAAGCATTCATTTGTATGGTGACCATCTTTGCTTTTGCTTTCTTTCTCCTAAATTAATCTTTTCTTTGGATTAACAGTATTAGTAACCTTCTTTCTTTGAAGAATTGCCTATGTTCTACACTTTGGCTCCTGGAAAGGTTGATAATCTCAGCATCTCCTTCTTCACAGAAGCTAGACTATTATACCAGTCATAGAAACTAGATTAGCTTGTGCTTCTTGGTACATGGCATTTTAGATGCATATGGAACCCCATTGTCTGAATATATACAATCACAGACTTTCTTCAGTATATATGTGATCATGAAGAAACAAAAAGAAAGAAGAGACAGGCAAGAATGTAGAAAGGAGAAAGAGGAGTAGAGGGGGAGTGAGAAGGAGAAAGAGAACAAGAGAGGGAGAGAAAGGAAGGGAAAGAGAGAGAGAGAGAGAGAGAGAGAGAGAGAGAGAGAGAGAGAATATGAATTTAAGATCTTGACACATCTATTCTCCCCACTTCTGACCTCAATGGAATGCATGTCCTGGGCGTGCATATGTGTGTGCATATGTATGTGCAGAAACCATATAAATAATAAACACTTGCAATTAAAACAATGTTTAGATGACACTTTCATGAGAATGCATTATATCCTGCATTCAGAAATTAATATTTACTGACTAATATACCAAAAACCAAATAGAAGTAGTTATGGACAATAGTTGGGAAACATGATTCACAAAGTAAATAAAGGAAGAGTAGTTGGTCATAATTTTTGTGTCACCTTGACTTTTAAACTGTGCATATAAAAGCTTTATGTATCTAAAAACAAGATGAGATGTCTGAAGATATAATTTCTGTCTTAGAGAGAAATGACTAGTTTTATTCTCACAAGAACTCCCAAATATTCCTTACTCTTAATCCAGTCAAGCCAACTTCTAAATTTCATTGTACCAGTAACTCCCAACAAGACTGATGCTAAATTCAGCTGTCAATCTGTTATGGATTTTAACTATCTAAACATCTTCTTACTATTGTTTTTGTTCTACTTTTGGAAACACTCCTTGGATTTTGATAACGCTGATGATACATTTGTTTCCAACACCTCTTCAGGCTCCTCTCTAATCTGCCTGTGGCCAGTTCTCCTGTCTGTACCCACTTGACTCTAAGGTCCTTAGTTATACTTCAAGTTCTCTTACTCTAGACTAGCTTACACATATCAAACTCAAACACATTTACAACATTATCATCAAATATCTTTTTAAAATGTACAAAATCATTTTCTTTATTTCAGAGTACTCTGAATTTCATAAAACTTTTCATCATCTGTTTATTGCTGGTCAGAAAGGAACTCCAAATTTAACATATAAATCAAGGGACTGTGTATTTTCCTTCAATTTTACAGTCTCCTCTACTTCATACAGCATGTATAGCTGACTATGATGACTGACATGGGTGAGTAGAACACATTATCTTACTTCTCTTCTTCATTCTCAGATTCCATCCACTAGAAATCATGTGAGTTGATAATGATGTTTTCCAGTGTATGATCTCTGTCCAGTAGCTGCTGGAAACCTATTAGAAAGACAGATTTTCGGAATTGGGATATAGCATATTACCAGAATCAAAGCACCTGGGAGGCTAGGAGCAGAGGACTGCCATGTGTGAACTGAAAGCAAGCCAGTGATATAGAGTAAGTTTGTCTGAAAACAAAATATAAACAAACAAATAAATGGAAACCAACCAAACGCCCATTGTTTAGACTAATAGGCTAAACACAAATAGTCTTTGATTCTTTTATTTAGCCAGTGGCTATTTAAAACTGGCTACATGGAATAGATGATATTAGGTCTTGGGAATGCAGAATTAGTACATTTCTGAAATTTTCCTACACAAAGTTTTTCCCTAGTTTGTGGATCTGGTAAATGGGACTATATGTAAGAAAATAGCAAATAAGTAGCATAGTGAAGTGAAGAAGCAGATCATTGTAAAGAATAAAGCAAAGAAACATCTTTATATTGAACAATAAATATGAGCTTTAGAAGGAAGAGCTGGGCTATTCAAAATGCAATGTAACAAAGAGAAATAGATAACAGTGTCCTAAGGAAGAAAGAATAACATGGCAGGCAAACCACATTCAGGCTGGGGGAGTGGGACATAAAGAACAAAGGCATGAGAAAGACTTGATGTGAGGCTAGGGAATGAGAGAAGGCCAGCTCAAGGGAGTTTACTATCTTAGCCAAAAGCAGTTTGCAATCTGAGCAGTAGACAACTGTAGCTGCTCTTCAGAAGAGTAAGGAATGAGGTGATACAGGTAGTTCCATTTTTATTTTAAATGTTTTATTAAAGAATGATGTATCTCACTTTGTGTGTATGGATGGTGTGTATGTGCATTGCTGTCTGAACAGGCCAGAAGAGACTGGCCAATACTCTGCTTTTGAAGTTAAGGGTTATTGTAAACCTTCATGTGCATCCTAGGAACCTAGCCTGGTTCCTTAAGTGTTCTTTCCCTATAAGTCATCTCACCAGCCACTCATAATATTTATGGACATCCAAGGTCAGAATAAGTAAGCTATACTTGTTTTGTTTTGTTGTTGATTGTTTTTGCTGTGTTAGAGGCTAGTGTCAAATAAGGGTAACCATTTAGACACATTAAAAAGGAGCTTAGGGTTCTTTTGTTTGTTTTTGTTTTGCTTGTTCTTGTTTTGTTTGCTTTTGTTTTTATTTTGTTTTTTCTTTTGTTTTTTATTAACACTTTTAGCAGTGGAGTTAAATATTTCTTCAAATGTGTTTCTTTTGTTGCTATTGTTTATTTTTAAACTTTGATCTCTATCATCCAGAGAATCAATTTGTGATGGTTTTCAATTCTCTTGGTTTGGACATCTCATTCCCATATTGCTTTAATTTATATAATATTTTCAGCTTGATTTAGCTCCTCTGTTGTTTTCTTTCATTTATTTAAACCTTTATGTGCTCAGCAGGTGGGTGACTATATTTGTCAACCTACCCCCTGGTCTTCCTAAAAATGGATAAACAAATAGCTTTTGTATGATAGAAAGACAAAGTATAAATTAAATGGATAAACTATTTTTTTTCCTCTTACAAAATATCCTTTTTTGGACCTCTGTCTACTTGTTGGCTACTTTTGTTGCTGTTAGAATGAGAACAGAGAACTTTGGGTAGTACTCACACCTGGTAGCTGGACTAATTACTAGAGCACCTAGACTGCTGTGCAGGATAGCAAGGCTTGCTTATGCACTGTACAGGCTGAAGGAAACAGATTAGATTAGAAATAACTTGCCCCCCAGAGAGGACAGATTCAGCTTCAGCTCTCTGTGAGCCATGGGCACGCCCTTATAAATAACACCCCTTAGCAAGGAGATCCCCTAACAAACATTTTCTAATTTGTATGCAGCTATTTCAGCTGCAGCAGTATTTCCAATTCAGGAAATGTTTTCCAATACAAGGAAAAAATAAAGATATTT
>NW_022196914.1:43589035-43597941 GCF_008632895.1 Mastomys coucha | reverse complement strand
AAAAAAAAAAAAGCTCCACAACTTTGCTTTAAAGCTTTGTTCTGTTCCTGACGTCAAAGCAGATTGCCCAACTAATTAGGGCCCTAAGGTCCCAGTCAGAGCCAACACTCTCCAGGAGCACTTGCCTTGACCGTATTTACCAATCTATTATTGTCCAATCTATTAATCTATACTAATTATCAGCTAGACTAATTCCTAGCTTAATTTCTTCCCTCCTAGCCAAATGGTCTTTCTTTAAACTCACATATAACCAATTTAACCATAAGAATAAGGTTCCTACCTCTGTGAGTGGAATGCAACGGTTTAAAATCTGTCTTGTGTGTAACTTTTGGTAACAAATTAGCCTCTCTGGGCTTCTGTTGCTGGATGAAAATATAAGATAGCCAGGTATTAAATTACAAATAAGCAATAAATGTGTTTTAATAAAAATATATCCCACTTCATATTTGGCTAAATCGAATTTGACAACCCTACTTTGGGCCTCTTGGGTTCACAATATGTAAAAAAAGAGAATTATGAAGTACAATTTACTCTGTTGGAACATCATGGTTATACTGCTTTGCCACATGTTCCGGTCCAACTAAAGCTTGGTTGCATTGTGGCTATTGCCTTGTTTTCTGAGAAATAAGGGTGGCTTCACAGGAACATTTAGATAGAGCTCCCATATGTTGGACACAAGGAAGCTCAATACCAGGAATACTTCCACTATATCAACACACTAGTGGATGTATTCACACTCCAGAACTCAGTATTCTCTTCTAGTTGCATAAGTGAGTTTAACTTGCTTAACAACTATTTTGTAAAACTAGAAATGGGGATTCTGAGAGGTGGGGTAACTTGATAAGAAACATTGAACGCTATTGGTAAAGCAGGAAAAGTTTTTATTCGATCACTCTGTTCTGACTTATATTCCAAAGTGGGAGAAAGACTACTATTACTCAAAATAGATTTATAAAGCTTTGTATTTAAGGGGAAATACGTTTATAGCTTAGTGAGTATCAGTATCAGATAATAATGAAAATGAGAACTTAAAACTCTTTAATTGGCCCATCAATATTATTTAATTGTTTTTACAATGAACCTATAATACTTATATTTTTATTTATATCTTTGTGATAAGTGATGGATGCAGGAGAAAGCTTTGCCAAAGTCAGGAGTAAAACAAAGCCACTGAGGGATTGCTGCAATAAAATCCCTCAAGCTTGGATATTTAGGAACACAATTTTATTTTCTCCCTGGTATTGGAAGTCCAAGAGAATTATGTGTCAAAGCAGCTATTTGCTCATTAAGCCTCATCCAATTTGGGTTCTATCTTAGCATCTATCTATACTGGCTGTATACTGTGGACATGGTTGCCAGCCTTTAAGAATTCAGGTAAATTCTGTTACTACTTTAATGGGCTGATCTCAAAACAGTCTTTTTTGTTGTCTGGGGCTTCTAGATATGAAGTAGAGCAGTATGCTTCCATTCATAATACCAGGTTTTCTAATCTCTGGAACTATCCATATTGTTAGCCACACTACTTTTCTGAGAATATTTTAAGGATCCTGATATTGTTATATTTAATGGTGAAAAAAATAATATGATATATGATAATACAGCTATTTACTAAGACCATTGACTAACTTTATATGTAAAACTTACCAGTTTGCTTATACAATATTCATACCCTTGATTTTTTTCCACAGCAACAATTTAGTATCTTTGATAACAAATAAAGCACCAGTTTCTGAAGAAAAATAGCTAATGAAATATCTAATTCATATAACAGGAAATACCTCAAATTCAAAATCTGTTCCTTCCATGTTTTAGAAAGAGACTTGATAAAATATGTAAATGTTTGCTACTTGAAACTTTAAATTTTAGATGTGGTAAGCCCCTGTGGGTCAAGCTAACCCTCACTTGTACCTGCATGCAGTTAGAGAATAACCGAAGTTTATGCTGAATGACCCAATGGATGATTCATGAGCCACTGCACAGTCCTGCAATCAGGTGGACTATGACTGATTTGTGGGCATTTAAAAACAGCATGGACCTAGAAAGAGAAGTGTTTGCAGTAGCATCTGGAGCACAAATCTGTAGGAAAATTGTAAAAAACAAATCTTTCAACACTTAGCAAATGTAGGTAGAGCAAATTTAATATGGACATCACTATAAATGATTTGAGCTTCAATATTGGGTTTTAAAACACAGTCTGTACAGTGGTATTTTTATAGTCAGTGTCAAGCACAGTTGTTTTTAGTTACAGCTTGCATAACAGTTCAAGATAAATCAATGTGAACTGTTCTCAAAAGGAAAAAAAATACAGCACAGATTTTCTAATACTGTGATCATCACTTTGGCCAAAGGCTACTTTGCAGTACGTCTACATAACACTCTTTTAACAAATATTTATTAAGTGTTGATTATTTGCCAAATACTGTCCAAGCTTCTGGGAATATATCAATGACTAAAGCACAGTTTCTGCCTTCACTATGTCTATAGCATTTCCCAGGGACAACATTAACAACACATCATGCTAGAGCTAGAAGGTGTAATGAGTGCATCCTCTGACTTCTGCAGAAGGGGAGCAGTAGTGTTTATCTTGTCTGAAAAAAATTAAGGTAAGTTCTCCTGCAATGTGATGGCTGAGCTCAAATTAAAGTCCAAAATACTGGTTCTCCATGCGTCTGTAATGACAGCTACCTAATTTCTCTAATGCTCTGATTAATAGCAGCAAAGTATCATAGAGTAGATGTTTCACAACAACGGCATTAATGAATTATCAGAGATCTGGGGGCAAAGAAGTATATAATCAAGGCTTATGCAAATTTGGCATCTATGGAGGACTCTTTCTAGGTTACAGATGGTTGCCCTTTTATTGTATCTTCATATGGGAAATTTAACTACTCAGGGACTCTCTTAAACTCACAGTAACACCATTCATGAGGCCTTTACAGCCACAGTCTTATCATTTCTGCGAACTGCCCCCTTAATGTCCATGACATTATTACCTAGTTTTCTACAAATGAGCTTTAATGGAACTTAAACAATCACCCTTAATACTGTAAACTGCATACACCATGGTAAGGTAATGTAGATAAACTCCCATTGTTCAAAATCCTCCAACTTTCCTAACTGGAGGGAATGATTTAGGGGGCAAGATATTCACTGAGGAAAGTCTGATGGATGTCAAAATTCTATGACATCATAGGGAGGATAAAATGATATGTGTGTGTATACACATGTATATTCATAAACATGTATATGAATACATATACACATATGCAGAGGAAGGGAATGGTTAATTTCTTGAATAATTGAAACATATGAAAAGCAAAAACTGTGTATTATGAAAACAGAAGTAGCAACACACACAGATGAAGATCAAAGAGAACATCAGCTGAGTGTCAGAGAAGCCATTGTCTAGATCTGAGGTCACAAGCAAGGTCAACGTCAGCTGCTGAATCACCTGGAAGCTCCCTGTTTTACTGATCCATTCAAATCTCTTCACTACTGAGTTGCAAGAACAGGAAGAAGTATCTAGAAAGTCATAGAAAGGAGGCCTAGAGATGCAGTAATCTTTTATCCCTAGAAGGAAACTTAATTTTAGCACAGCATGAAATTACATAACTAAGCAAATAACATTATTTACTAAACATTTCTTAAAATTGACAATATATATTATTTTGTTCCTTTCTTTTGAAGCAATCAAATGTGGTATACCTGGACTGGTCCGGGACTTAACTCCTCTGACTTAGTTGAGTCCCACGAATGAATATTATAGGTATAATTTGTTATGCTCCCATAGAGTTTTTAATAATTCATCATATTTTAGATTTTTCTAATTTTATTTCAGATAATTTTGGGTAAAAATTTCTCACACCCATAATAATGTTATGAATATATAATGAGGGGAGTCTCATTGCCCATGTATTGAATTCTAAGTACCAGACAATATACCTATATGCATTTACTAAATTGAATCATCACAAGAAATCTTTTAAGATTATATAATGTTTGGTAATTGATATTTGGAAAGATTTAGTGATGTGTAAGAGATCATATGGCAGTTGTCCCCACTAAACCTGCACTGAGAGGGAGGTTTGCCTGACTTTAACCATGCAGTTTTTGAATTTTTTTCTGTGATAGTATTTCCACTTAGCTGGAGACCTTTGGTTTTGCATTTCAGCTGGAAGTCTGTGTTGTGCTCAGGATCGATTTTAATCTTGTAAAATTGAGGAATATATTATTTCATTTCATTCATCAAAATTATATAATTCCCTCATCTTGTTAAGCAGATAATTTCCATTAGAGTAAAAACAAATTCACACAACAGTTCTCTTCTATGAAATTTAGAAGAACTAATTGATTCATAAACAAAATTTAATAAAATCACCTCTTCAACAGCCAGGTCATGTTGTTAATGTCAATCACTTCTGACCTGAAAGAGCTAGATATTTTAACAGAAGATGCTTTCATTCAGATACAAGAAACAATTATGGATAAAACACTGTTAGAAATAGTCATTGTGTTACTATCTGGGTTCAGTTCATGGGCAATAGCAGTATTTATTTGCTTTCCTTAACTTTTATATTTCTCTGTCATGTCCTTAATTACTTGCCTGCAATGGTGGTGCTCTACCAGCACAATTATCCTTTTCACCTTCAAGAGCAGGGCATTCAGTGACATGTCCTGTCACAAAGACAAAGCAATAGTGGCTATTGTTTGTCATGGATTAACTTTATCCTTTGTCCCAAGAAGAATGATGTGCAGAGTTCCTAACTTCTGCTAGTATATTAAATTGTATCTTGTATTATCTACAAAATAGATCAGTTCCATATGTAAATACTTACTAAAATGAAATAATATCAAAGTCGTCAGAGTCATGATTCAGTGTAACTGGAATCTTTATGTATTAGTTAGGGTTTTACTGCTGAAAACAGACACTATGACCAATGCAACTCTTATAAAGGCAACATTTAATTGGGGCTGTCTTACAATTTTTAGAGTTAAGTTCAATATCATCAAGGTGAGAGCATGGCAGCATCCAGGCAGATATGGTATAGAAGGAGTTCTACATCTTCATCTGGAGCCACGAGGAGACAACTGGCTCCCACATGGTTAGGAGGAGAGTCTCATTGCCCATGTCCACAGTGACAAACTTCCTCCAACAAGGTCAAACCTATTCCAACAAGGCCATACCTCCTAATAGTGCCACTCCCTGGGCTAAGCATATTCAAAACACCACACTTCATAAGAGGTGTATGATGTTATCCCCTTCCTCAGATAACATTATACACCTCTTATGAAGTTTGAAATGTAAATAAAGAAAATATCCAATATATATATATATATATATATATATATATATATATATATATAATACAAATTTTCAATAAAAAATTTTCTTAACAGAAAAAAGAGGTGTATGATACAAACACACAAGGGTAATGAGATATAAAAGTCATTAATTATTGCCAGAATACCATCTAATGGTATTCTACTAGGTCTACTAAGGCATCAGTAGAATGAGTACTTAATGCAAATAATTTATAATGAATATAAATGTATCTTTCATAGTTCTGTAAGTTGTTAAGCTCCAAATCAAGCTACTGGTACATTTGGTATATGGTGAACACACCAATTTTGTTTAGAAACTGTCACTTTCATCTCCTAAGTCCCACCTTCCAAAATTATCATATTGGTAATTAGATTGCAGAATAGCTTTTGAATAGACAAAAATATGAATATCAAGGCAATTAACCATGGGTGACGAATGAGGCAGTTTCTTCCCTGGATACTTCAAAGTAATATAGCCCTTTTGATACCTTGATTTTGAAATTATGTTTTCCATAACGGAGATGGTAACCATTCATTATTTAACTCATCCAATTCAGGTTTTATTCTTAACAGTCTTACAAAACCAATTTCTATATGGGATTTGATCTTACAGTGAATTGCCTTGTGCAGTACTCTGAAAAGCTGTTGCAGTTTTTACTTCTAGTTTTGTTTCTTGAGAGATGGTCTTGGTCTATAGCTCAGGCTATATACTAAATTTTTCCATGTAGCCTAGGTTTGCTTTGAATTTTTAATCATCCTTCCAGAGTTCTGAGGTTGTAGTTCCCCTTGAGTACAGAGACTACAGTACTCACCCTGTGTCTGGCAAAAAGCTCAGACACTACTCCAAGCATTAAGATTGCATTAAGTACCCCAGTTTCTGGCATAGACCTAGATAACTATCCCAAGTGCTTGGTTTACAGTATATACCCCATGTCTGTTATAGTGCTCTAATCATTTGAAATTATTTAAGAGAGAAGAGAGTCTTCCAGTCAAGAAGTTCAATCTTCTGTCACAAGAATATTTATTTTAGTACTATTGACAAATGATATTTTCTCTGCTTAAGTTACTAATAATATAATATACCTGCATAGTCATAATCAGAATGTGGAAAGTATCTACCACCCCATCCTCCTAGAAATTATTTTTTCAATGATATTTTAAGTAAAATATCCAAATTCCCAGCCATAGAACATTTATGATACATATTTTTAAAAATAGCTTTAAATTTATTGATGTAAAAATGATTAATTCCCATGTTAGGCTACCACATGGATGGGTCAAAACTTAGAAGCAGTTTGACTGAGAACTTAACATATAAGATTAAAATTAGTATTGACTAACCACAGTGGTAGTTCACTCTTGACACTCTTATATCCATGGAATGGCCTAGGAGGATTGCTATGACTTCCAGGCAGTCTCAACTACAAAGGGAGACTTCAGAGTCAAAACAAACAAAAGTTATTCAAGCCTCTCTTAGGCCAGAGGGAGAAGAAAGGCATTTTCAGACATGAGTATTGTCTCCATCCAAGGATAGGAGAAACATTATCCTTTGGTAACAAGCCTCATGTTAGGGCCTAACTGGTCACCTTTTCAATAGTCTCGCATCTGGAGAAACAGAAACACGCCTCTGGAGTTCAGGAACAGTTTATGTCTTACATTAAGGAAGAAAGGGTGCATATTAGTGAGGTAAACCCTGCATTCTGAGTGGTGTTAACAAGATAATTTTTAGTGAGATGGCAGAGAGAAACTATTCATAAGATAGGACAATTTTATTGAATGTTGGTATATGCATCAGAGAACAAATTTAATTTTTCTGGAACATTGGGAATGTTGTGTAGATATATGTTTCTTGCCTAGATGTAAAACAATAGAGAACATAGAAAGAAAATAGACAGCTATACCTCCTGACTGGATAAGCTAACATAAAGTTACTGTGGGTGAGAAACTAAAACGTAAACATATTGGAAAGGACAGCATTCCTTTAACAGAAATTCTAAAAAACTTAGGTAGAACAGAACAGATGATATTTGAGACTTTGCTATATCCTCAGTAACTGGGTGTTTAGTTAGGGAGGATAATGAGCATAAGGAATCTCTAAAATGTCTTTAGTGGTCATTGAGAAAAAGTGTTGCACTCTTGTGAGGCAGGAACAGATTGTAAAAATGTGAACACCATGAAGGGGTAAAGAACTCATTCTGGATATATTAATTTTCTCATTCTTAAATATTAAAAAAAGGAGAATATATATGTTCTTCAGATACAAATTCCCAAGAATTCAGGAGGTAGTCTTTTAGCCATGCTCACCGTGGAGCATGACAAATCTAAAAATCGAGTTTTACGTAGCTCTTTAACTTATCATTTGATCAAACCATAAAAATATTCCACTGAAACTATTTCACTGACAATTTCTCTTGAACTCTGTATTTTCTGTATATTTGTAGTTTGTGCCATTCTTCAGTTTTAGACCCCAAGCTCCTTGGGATGAGGACTTTGTCATTAATTTAGTGCAGCTGAATATATTACATGGTGCCATGTGTATTTATAGAACTTTGCTAAGTAATGATGATTCAGATTTGGTAATCAGCACTTGCAACCATCATGTGGTTATGCAGATCAACACTTACTATGCAAAAATCATTTCTATAGGGGCAGATGTGCTGGTCTCCCTCTTGGTAAATTTTTAGATCAGTAAATTTCTCGCAATGTAAAAGTCAATTTAGGATGATGCCTTTGATTGTCTTGCTATTATCCATAGCAATTGAGAAAGTGGTACCTTTCTGATGTCCTAGCTGATGCATTTTAAAAACAACAGTGGTTTTAGCTTCAATAAGATCCAGTAGTTCAAATAAAACAAAATATCTTTTCTTAATCAAATAGCATGAGCACATCAGTTCACCAAGTCAGAAATTTATATTTAAAATACTTTAAATATTTATAATATGGTCATTATAGTTCCTCTAGTGAGTTATATTGAAAATCTTGCAGAAACTGAAAGCGATTATTTTATTATATTTTTGAAGTATAAAAGCTGCTTCTCATTTTCATTTTTCCTAGTTCAATTAACTTATTTTAAAACACAAGAAATACCAGTTTTTTCAGTCTTAAAATATTATGACTCTATTTAGTAGAAATGTATTAAATACTAGAGTCTATCAACCTTTGTTAGGCAGATACATATCCAAGTTAGGGAGAAAGGAAGCAAATAAGAAAAATTGAAAGAATGGGAAGAAATCAGAATCAGATGAGCTATGGAAAAAGAAAGTACTTATTTCTAAGACAGATAATGTAGCCAGGACAAGCTGATTTACTTTGGAAGGAAGCACCTTTTTCTTAATGAAAATTCATTTCATGTTTCCATATTTTCCCATGCTTTCAAGTGAAAATGTCAATATCTCTTAAATGGTTTCTTAGATATTCTTCACTATCTCCTATTATTTATCATAATTACCACCACTACACTGAAACCTTTCTACTATCACCTGATTTGTAGATGATAGACAACCATAACTATGTTTTTTAAAAAAATGTTATAATGAAATGATAGTGTATTACTCATCCCCCTCTCCTCTCAATTTCCTCAGAGT
>NW_022196914.1:43556535-43586535 GCF_008632895.1 Mastomys coucha | reverse complement strand
TCTGAGTCAATTTACCAATGTGTTCAACTTTACCCTTCTGCCTGTGGGTACCCTTTCCTGTCTGCCGTGCTTGGGGAAAAGATCTCAGGCAGTATTCAAGCCTTCAACTTTTATCAACCTTTTAAATAATAATGCCAAATATCACAAATACTACACAATATTAGGACATATTAATATATAAACACACACATATGTTATTCATATTATAAAATGTCATACCTAAACCCATTAGTTTGCACAGTGAATGCATGCTAGTTTAAAAAAAACCATCTACTTAGGCAGAAAATGGAGTATGATGGAAATTCAAAATAAGAATCTGATTCAAGAAAGTTTGTGAAGACTCCACTGTGAAGCATAAACATAAGTCAGGGAATTAAAAGATAAGTTAGATTAGAATAAGTTTTAGAAGATGTTTGCAAAAATTCTCTTTATTTCAGAAGTTGCCATAACAATGCTTTCCTGAAAGCTAGCAATGAGAAGAAATATCATCAGAAGAAGGGAAGCTGGCTCCTGTATTGTGAATTATATCAGAAATAATAGTCTTACAGTGTAAAAGAACTGAATCTCTGGAAGAATTGGTTACTAGTTAAGACAAGACAAAGTTTAGGAACAAGAACAGTCGATAGCAAGAAATCTGACAGGTTTCAGGCTTTGGAGTATCTCTATAGTCAGTTGCAGATATTCATGGAAAACTTAATTAGTAGCAGCTCAGACAGTAAATAACACAGTCAACAGGTAATTTAATGTGGCATAGCTAGAATGAAATATTAATCAATACAATTGGACACTGAATGGAGGAATGCTACTCTGTGGAACAACTTAAGTGTCATGCCAAGTCTTGCAAAGAATCCCACGCTGAATAGTAAACTAGCAGTTGCAGGAGCTGGGGACTCTAAACTAGTGGGATTTGCTTTAAGGTGACATTCTACACTAAGATGGCATGGTGGCTTTGGCAACTCTGTAAACATGCTAAAATTGTTTTAACTATGCTATTTACAAAGGTGAATTTTTGTTATGCTAATTTTGTATCTATAGACTTTCCAGAAAATGTGCAAGAGAATACAAATTCAAAAGTAAAACTCATCTATAAATTCAATAGTCAGAAATGAAACTGGGTAAATAAAGAAAGTCTTAGAGCCATTCAGAAAATTCTGGTTTTTTGCTAATATAACCTCAAGAAAGCTCTTAATTATCTTTAACTTTTTTCATGTAGAAATGTATACATTAATTAACACAGAAAAACTACTGCTACAAATAACCTGTGAAATGTTATATATCATATACAATAATAGGAGTGATATAGTTGATCACAAGCCAGGAATCTAGGTTCAAGTCAATGACTTATTCTTAGTGACTTGAAACTCACATTCATTTGGAAATTTGCCTTTGATGTAATTTAATGCAGAAAAATCTTTTTTTAAAGCTAGATAGTAATGATTTTAGGCTTTGCAAGCCCTGGGGCCTTTATTGTAATTACTAGGTCCTGTTGTTACATGATGAACCAGCTGCAATGTATATATGACAAGGTATGGCTAAATTTCAACAATGTGCCCCTGCCCCCAGGCCATCCCTTAGGAAATACTGAGTCTACAAATCAGCTTTTTAATCCACTGCATCCACCTAGTATCCTAAAGAAAGTAGATTGAAATACATTGCTTTGTAAGATATTCAGGCATTAATTTATACCTACAAAGATGCTTTTATATACTTAACATCATGTTAGATTCCTCATGTACATCTTTTATAAGCATATAAATCCTGTTATTTTAACATAAACACTGTGTAAGTAACTCCTACACTGCATTGTTCAGAAGATAAGTAAGAGTATGAGTCTGTGCATATTGAGTACAGACACAACCCTTTACAAATAATTATTTTTATCCAAAGTCATTAGAATTAACACATGTAGAATCTGTGTGCAGTCTCCTTATTAGTGAAGGCTGGCTACAGTTTGGATGCCTTTCTTTCTATTATTCAGCCAATTATCTATTTTCAATTGTACTAGACTAGTGGATTTAATATAGTTTCAAACTGGGGCAACATGTAAGACAGACATGTCGCATTCCAGCATTCTGGAGGGTAGAAATCAGAAGCCAAGGCTGTGTGAGCAAGGCTTCATTCTCCCTGAATCATTGAGAGGAAACCTGGGTCTTATCTGTAGCTCCTGGCATTGTGAGTGTACCTGTCATTCCATTTGTGTCCTGGGTACTCTCACTGTCTTCTTGTGAAAATGTTTGTACTAAGACAACATTTATATTGTATTAGGAATTCCATACACTAGTGGTTTTATTTTAATTAATTAAAATTTCAGTAATTGTATATTTGAGACTAAGGTATTGCTAATGGTTAGGACTTTAATCTATCTATTCTATTTTAGTTGTTACTTTTGAAACAGGATCCAATGTACCCGAGTCTGGTTTAGAACTCACTAGCTGTCAAGGATACCCTTGATTTTGCTGATCTTCTCTTCCTATCTTAGGTGCTGCGATTATAGGCTGTGCCACCATTGCCTTTTGCTGTTGGAGTTGTTGCTTTTGTTTTAAATGTGGTGCTGGGTATTAAAGCAAGAGATTCATGAATGCTAAACAAGCATTGTTCCACGTGATCTTCCTCTATAGCTGCAACCCCTCCATTTTAAAGAAAACAAACAAATGACAGCATGGACTAGTTTGTACTTATTTGCTAGATCATAACTACAGCCTTTTCTGTTACTTTGGGATTTTAGTATTAAAATAATTTATTATTTAGATAAACATTTCAAAGACCACAAAGCCTTTTTAGAACATATATTAAGAGTGTCACATTATATAAATAATATTTCAATAAAAAATATATTAAAATACATTTACATATATGTCATGAGTATGATGTACAGCACTTTGAATTGGAAGCCAATTGCTCTTTGTCAAATAGTTTGATTTCCTAGTACTCGGGTTTCCCTCTTTTAAAAAGAAATGATTACACCTACTCCTTGGCACTGTTCTGAGTATTAGATGAGGTTATACATAAAAACACAGCACATGTAATGCTGAACAGGAAGCCTTGGGCTTGCTCCTGTAAATATTGTCTCTGAATTTTCAATTCTAATCATATTACTCCACAGAGGTTAGCCTCTCCTTGTACTTAAAATCCCCTTAATAGTCATTTTCTTTATGAAATTTTGAAGACAAAATATTTGATAAGTGTCTATGCTTCAAAATAGCACTGCTGTGAATAAGAAAAGTTTTAGGAAAATTAGGTCAAAGGGAGAAATAAAATGAATTTGTGACTGAATTGAGTTCATTAATTTTCTCACTTATTTATGAGTAATTCCAACAAAGTTTAGTGCAAACTGGGAATATGTACAGTACTTCAAAGTTGACTCCTGAATTTAACAAAAAATGCCTGTTCTGTATTCTGAAATTCTCTTTAAACAACATCATTGTTTTGAGCCTCTGGATTTACTTCTCTCTAATTTTAACAGTGTCCGCACACAATACAATTCTTTGACATTGTTTGCTCAGAAGGACTGTACAGAGGTTAATCACTATTAATCATGTATCATACTTTCTCCAGTGTATGAAAATGTCTGCTTCAGCTTCAAAACTTAAGAGAGACTAAGTCATGATTTTATTTCTGTATATTAGCAAGGCATTAAAGTCCTGGGTCATTTGTATTGTTGAGGTTGTACTGCTAATCAGTGAAAACAAGAAAATATAAACTGGGATGGCGCCATAGTCTGGTTGTAGTCAAACAGAAGGCAATGAAGACAAAAAACCTGCCAGTAACCGAGGACTATGAGTGTTGAGTGGAAGTCTCCTTACCCTAGACAAGTTAGAATGGCTATGTTCAAGAAAACATCTGGCAACAATGCTAATCAAGGTAGAGAAAAATGAGAATCTTCATTCATTGTTGGTAGGGTTGTAAATTAGTACAACCACTCTGGAAATCAGTGTAGAAAACTCTCAAAATGCTAAACTTAAATGTACCCTATTACCTACCTATACTGCTTCTTGGCATATATACATATATACACCCCAAAGATTTAACATCCTAATCTGCAACTGTAATCATCACTGCTCTATTCACAGTAGCTAGCAAATAGAAACAACAGAATTGACCATCAAATGGATAATAAAAAGCTAAGACATACACAGGATGGCACTCTATTCAGCTGTAAACAAAAATGAAATTATGAAATATGTAGACAAATGGAAGGCATCCAGTGTATTATACTGAGTGAGGCAACCCTGACTTGAAAAGAAAACACTACATGTTCTCTATTATTTGTGTATTTTAGGTCCAAATTTTCTGACCTCGGAATATAATTGTGAAGAGTAGAATGAATAAAAACTGAGGGTTAGGAAACTTTATGAAAAGGGTAGGGAGGAAAACATTGAGGGAGACAAAGGGAGGATGTTTAAAAAACACTAAATATGACTGAAAATATAGGAAAATATGTTTATGGAACATGTAGATGTATATAATATATATTTAAATGTACATGTATGCATATATGAAATTTCAGTGAAGTTTCGCTACTGGGTTTTGATTTACATTTCCCTAATTCCTAAAAATGTTGAACATATTAATAGGTTATACGTGTTTCTTAGTTATTGTATATAGTGAGAACTGCCTTATTAAACTTCATGACCTATTTTTAATTTGTTTCTTTTTGAGTATTTTTCCTTAGTTCTTTATATATCCTAAATATTAACCCTCTACTATATGTAGGGGTAACAAAGATTACCTCCCACTATGTGCACAGTCTTTTCACTCAACTGATTCTCTTTTTTGCTACACATAAGCTTTCAGTTTTATAATGTCCCAGTTGTCAGTCATTGCCCTGGATTCCTTCAAATGGATTTCTACTCAGCAAGCCAGCTTCTGTAACTATGACTTGAAGAGTATTGACTATGTTTTCCCTGGGAATGTCAGAGTTTAATGATTCATAAAGCAAGTACTTTGTTTCATTTGGACTTGATTTCTGTGCAGGGGTAAAAATATTGGATTAATTTCAGGTTCAGGAAAAAATACATTTGTCTGTCTTAAGTTTTCACTGTATCTGGCAACCAAGGGGATAGTAACAATGAAAACATAATTAATAGAGAACAGGTGCCAAACTAAGAGTGAGGAGAAATGACTAATTTTCAAGTAATTATTCTAGTAATATATTTTGTATGTTGAGTTTTTATTCTACCTTACCTTTCTTATAATTGAGGACAGAGAAATAAGCTATTATATAAGAACCATTTATTGGGGCAGTGTTTCACTGAGCATCATTAAGAACATACAAACTGACAGAATATGTTCTACATTTGAGTTGCAGAGGTGAGAAAAAATCTAATTTTTTCTTGCACAGTGACAGGATGAGTTGGATGCACTTTCTGTTATGTTTGCACGTCTGGGCAGCACCAGGGAATCCAAGGTCACTGGGAGAAACTGTCTTATGTAGTTCTGTTCTGACACAGGGAATGATAGGTCTAATGAAATTCTGTGACAAAATTATATTCTGTCATATAACCACATAATGTTTATACAACCACATAATGTCAACATTTTCTTTAGTTGGCTTTTCTCCCCTTCTTAAAAGAGTTCTGAATTTGAAAACAAAATTTTTGAACCAAGGTAAAATAAGTTGTACTCCAACAATCTTGCTTACATCTTGTATTTAAAGGGCTATGTTGAAATGGCAGACAAAGCAAGCAGAGAAACAATTTCTTTGTACATTAAGGACAGAAATCTGAGAAAGGGGATGACCCTCAAATATGATGCATTGTTCTTCAAGGGTGACAATCTGGAAAACAAATGTCAGAGTTGGCAGGCTCAGAGCAAGAACAGCCAACGACAACATCAATGTCTTTGTCCTTGATCACAAAGTAAGGAGGACTGGATAGCATGAAGATGCTGATCCCTGACAAGTAACTTTACATGTAATTAAAGCAAAAGTAAGAGAAAGGCTAAAATGTTAAATCAAAAGAAAAGGCTCTCTATAGACTGGTAACTACAAAAACAAGTTAAGTACTGAGCAGCAGAATAAAAGATCTTTTAAAAAAAAGTCCTCTAGAATAGTCCCCAGCATACCTAGCAACATTCTTTTCTCACTTTCTTTTTGCTGTTTCCGTGTTTACTCTATTCTTCCTTTCAAGCAGAAGAAGTCCATAGGATGTGTGGTATGAAAGAAGAAGTCAAGTATAAAGTCAGTTAAAATGCTGACCAAGAGCCAAACACACTGGCAAGCCACAAGTGACGCTGACTCTATAGTGGGTATCTACAATGATACATGCGGAATGAAAATGCCCCTTTAAGTCAGAAAGATGTCCCCTAGATAATTCAATTGTGCAGAGACAGGCACTGCATTTGGACCCATAAGTAGTTGGAAAGAGAGCTGACTTCACTAAGTTGTCCTTTGACCACTATGTGCATGCCCTAGCAAACACACACATACACACACACACACACACACGAGAGAGAGAGAGAGAGAGAGAGAGAGAGAGAGAGAGAGAGAGAGAGAGAGAGAGCAAGAGAGAGAGAGAGAGCAAGAGAGAGAGAGAGAGCAAGAGAGAGAGAGAGAGAGAGAGAGAGCAGACACACATACACACTCAACCTGGTCCAAATTTTTAGTGAAAGAAAATATCCCCGTTATCCATAAGAGTATTTCTTCTCTTTTACATATTATCCAGTGAGGCTTAGCACTATCTAGATGGCCAGGAAGGAATTCTTATCTTAGGAAATTACTTTTATATGTATCTCTACCTTAGTCATCATCTCACCAACATGTGCTATGGTAGCATAAAAAACCAAGTTTGTGTTCATAAATGTGTGTGTGTCTGTGTGTGTGTGTGCGTAGACATAGTGTTTTAGCTTAGTGTTTAGGTGCTTGCTTAGTATGCATAAAGCCTTTTTTTTCCTCTAGAAAGGGGTTAAGAGAGTGGATGTAAAATTACAGTATAAAGGAATAGAGAAAATTAAAGTAAGGGATGTTGAAAATGGCAAATTCTTTTTAATTTGGAATTACCTCTGTATAACTGATCGAACAGAAAAAAAATTTGGAGCACTTGTCTAGAAAACTGTTTTTCAGCTAGCTCTTTGACTCTAGTTAGTTTTCCCTATATGCATGTTTACACTTCTGCCAAGACTTTCATTTTGTGGTACTATTGTAATAACTGATGAAACATTTGTTCTCATGTTGCTGTTTATGAGACAACATTAAATAAGTTTTATACCCTTTTAATATGTTTAACCCTTTTAAATCCCCACACCCAACACTTCAGCTCATAGCTACTAATTCTATTTTACATATGAGGAAAAAAAACATGACATGGATAGGTTAACATGCATAAGTCACACAATACCAAATAGATGAATTTGTATAGGCAAGAATGTCTCAAAAGTCCAAGGAGCCTCCAGGACAGATATCCAAGGTCATTTGTACATAAAAATCAAAAGTGAAGTGTTTCCTATTTGCCTGGCTTCTAGTTATATTTCTTACCTTAAGAAAGTCGAATTCCCCCAAGACCACAAAATAAGCAGAAGGCTATTTTGTCTACTTTTTTTTCACTTTGATCTTTGCATGATGTCAAAAATAAGGTCATCAATTGCTCAGTGTCTTCGGGGCTGCATGAAAATAATGGGTAAGTTGTACAATTATCAATTTCAACTTAAGAAACTTTGTATTGCCCAAAAATTTGGATCCATGTTATTATACTTTTATAGTCTAATGCTCTGGGAAAATGCAAGACACCCAGGAACCAGGGAGAAAAAATTTCTGGTAGCTTAATTTTATATATCAATGGGTTAAAAGTATCTAGCCTTTAATGATGCTTCTAAAATTAAAGTCAGGTAGGTTTATAAACTGATAGAAATATTTAGAATGAAATTAATGTTTTATTAGGCTTCTTTAAAACCAAATCAGGAAAAGTAAATGAGGACTCTTCTCAAGAGCAAAATTGTGTTGTTCAAAAACAGCTCTCCATTTCTAAAGATAAGAGGCACATTCTCTTAGTTCTTTGGAAAGTGAATCATTTCTCTGAGGAAAACTGGTCTCTTCATCCTCTGTAAAATATCTCTAAGAAAAACTATTATTCAAAAGAAAATAAATAACATTTTTTTCCTAGCAGGCCAAAGAAGCCACAATCAATGCTAGGGTTTCTGATGACATTAACTTTTCCTAGACACTAAAGCAAGACACTGCTCCTCGCTCTACCATCTGCTGCAGATATTTTGAATTTCTAAAGCACTAACAATGATGCAATTTGCTACATTTTGAGCTGCATTTTACAACTCTCTCTTTGCTGAATTACTATTGATGACATTAAAACCCTTTACAAATCAAGACAACACATTTGCTTGCAGTTCCCACCCAAGGACTGCTAGCAACTCTTTCTCTGCTGGAGTGTACCTGCATCTCAGTTTTGGTCAGTGATATTTAGACACTGTGTCAAAATGAGGGCCAGAGTATGATAGTCATTACTTAAACTAGAAAATGCCCTCAGAGAAACTGACCACTGACTACTATAGGGAAAGAAACTAGGGGTACAGTGAGCTACGATTATACTTATTTTTCATGATAAAACCCTATTATCCAGATTGTTGGAAATAAAATATTAAGCATAACTAGTATAGTTTATGTAACACATGAGGATTAAAAACTTAAAACTATTTATTCATAAGCACAGATGCAAAAAATATAGATAATTACTAAAAGAATTAACTCCTTGAAAAGAATTGCAGTAATTAAAATAAAATAATAACAACAAATTAAAATGTAATATTCCCTTAACTTTGAGAAAGTACTACATTTTATAAGTAGGTAATTTCAAGTGACTCCTTCTGAGTGTGTTTTAGTGAGTGATAGCATGATAATGGACATTCTGTGTTGGTGCTTGCTTAGCTGGAGAGAGACTGAAAGTTTTAGCTGGACTCAACATCTGAGAGATTGTGGTTACTAGTTCAAAATTTCTGGAATGCCTTGCATCTGGTAATTTCTACACTTGACAGCATTCTTGAAACACTTCCTTGGAAAAATGACACCTGTCAGAAAAAATAAAAGGCCAGATAAAATAAATCTTCATTCATGTATATCTATCTATCTATCTATCTATCTATCTATCTATCTATCTATCTATCTATATATATATATATGCCTATATATATACACACACACACATGTATATATCTTTTTCTGTAAAGGAAACTAATCATTTCGGACCTTCTTTTTTTGGTTTCTTAGCCCTTTCTTTCCTTTCATAGTTGGCTCTATTAAAAGAGATTTCCTTTTTATGCTCAAATCCTCATATTAATTTCTAATGCACTTCTTCATCACTGAACTAAACCTGTTGTTATATGTGCTAGGAAACCTACACCTATAATTGCCCTTGATTCAAATCCTTTTCCTTTATTCGCTGAACACATTCTATACTTGAATTTTTACATTATAATAATTTACACATACATAAAAATACTTGTTTCTTTTGAGTTCTAAGATTTTGATAAAAGAAACAGTGGACTAAGTAATTCTTTATTCCCAGTGGCTTCCTAAACACTGAGGAAGTCCTGAGTCCTCATGCCTGGAAGTAGCACTGTTTCTCATCTCATTTCTATGACTGTGCAGTTGGCTAAAGGAAAACGGTAGCCAGGTGAGAAGCAGGAGGCCAGACAAGATGGGAATGAATCACTTAGAGAGGATCACTGACATTGTGTGTGATAAAAGGAGGATAACTGAAAAAAATAAACAGCCATTCTTGAAATTATCCCAGATGTTATCACTCAGGCAAATATTCACCCTTCAGAGGTCCTTTGTCCCAGTACTATAATAATTGAAATAAATACTAGTAATACCTTACACTGTATATCTATTTTATCTTCAGTTGTGTGACAGAAACACTCTATGAATTACTTTATACCACTAACTCACTCCTGCAAAGAATCAAATATTTTGTCTGTAAGAGACAGGAGGGGAGCTGAGAAAAGAGTGCCGTATATGCCTCTCAGTTGTGTGACTTACTTGTGCTTGCCAAGGCTAACACCAGAGTCACACTCAAAACTCTTCATTTCTGCATTTTATTCGAATTGCATGCAAAGTTATTTCTGGGGAGAATGGTCTGAAGTGGGACAACCTAAGAATTGAAACCTAAATAAATCCATTTCATTATTTTGGCTGGAACAATAGTTTAGTCTGTCAAGTGCTCACCAAGCCAGCATGCAAACCCAAGTTCAATCACCAGAACCTAGTTAGCAAAGCCACATGTACAGGCCTGAGCTTTAAAGCCAGACTGCTGTGGAAGTAAAGATAAGATGATCTTTGTGGCTTGCTGGTGAGCTAGCCACACTGATTCTATCAGGTGCTGCTGAAGATCAAACCCCGCACCAAAAAACCAGGTGGCTTATTCCTGAGGATTTATATCCAAGTTTGTTCTCTGACCTGTATATTATTGCTGTGCAAATGTATGCATACTCATCTCCATGAACATGTAATACAATACAATAAAATAAACTTAATAATTTTTTGACTCAGAAATGTTGGGGAAAATCATAGAGGTATATGAAATATAAATTTTAAAAGATTATTCTTGAAATTAAAATATAACTATGTCATTTGTAACTTTCTGTTTCTTCATCTAACCTGTCCTCACATAGACAGCCACCTTGTTCTCTATCTCAAAAATCATGCCTCCTAGATTCTTAAAAAATTTCCTAAAATATATATTATTATTATGACATAAATACAATCTTCTCAGTTCATATGCATATATAATGCATATATGTATATATGTATAATTGTATAATGCATATATGTATAATTTAAGGGTTATTATTAGGTATTGGCTAATCAATTAAAAGACTCTTGCAAAGGGAAGGCTATGTTCTCACACTCTACATACCCACTAAATTAGAAATTTTATGTTTTATTTTTCTTTTCTTTCTTTTTTTTTTCATTGCTAGGGAATAGAACTTGGGTTCTTTGATATGCCAGGCAAACATTTTACAACTTGTCCATATCTATAGTCTAGAAATCAGTAATTTTCATTTAAATTATATTCTGTACTTCTATCAGTATTTCTAACATTGAAGATATTGGATGATCTCTATGAATCAAAGGAACATTGGTTTTTATCACCATATTGTTTTTTGGGGAAATAAATTTTTTTTATTAGATATTTTCTTTTTTTTTTTAATTTATTTTAGATATTTTCTTTATTTACATGCGAATTTCTCCATTCCCAGTTTCCCCTCCAAAAAAACAAAGAAACAAACAAAAACAACAAAACCAAACCCCTGTTGCCTCCCCCTTCCCCATGCCTGCCACCTCACCCTCTCCCACTTTCTGGCCCTGGCATTCCCCTACACTGGGGCTCAGAACCTTAAAAGGGCCGAGGTCCTCTCCTCCTATTGATGATCGATCATCAATAGGAGATATTTTCTTTATTTACATGTCATATGATTTTTCCTTTCCCAGTTTCCCCTCACAAAAAAAAAATAAAAACCCAAAAAGCAACAAGAACAAACCCCTGTTTCCTCCCCCTCCCCCTGCTCACCACTCCACCTTCTCCTAGTTACTGGCCCTGGCATTCCCCTACACTAGGGCACAGAACCTTCACAGGGCCAAGGGCCTCTCCTCCTATTGATGACCTACTTGGCCATCCTCTGCTATATACATGCTGCCAGAGCCATCAGTCCCACCATGTGTACTCCTTGGCTGGTGGTTGGGTCCCTAGGAGCTCTGAGGGTACTAGTTAGTTTATATTGTTGTTCATCCTAAGGTGCTGCAAATCCTTCAGCTCCTTCGGTCCTTTCTTTAACTCCTTCATTGGGGACCTTGTACTCAGTTGAATGGATGGCTGTGAGCCTCTATTTCTGTATTAGTCAGGTACTGTCAGAGCCTCTCAGGAGACAGTTATATCAGGCTGGATTGCCCTTCCTTCAGTCTCTGTTCCATAGTTAGTCTCTGCAACTCCTTCCATCGGTAGGAGTTTCCACACATCGGAAGGAAGGAAGTGTCCACATTTTTGTCTTCCTACTTCTTGAGTTTCTTGTGGTTTGTAGATTGTACTTCAAGTATTCCAAACTTCTGGGCTAATAACCACTTATCAGAGAGTGCATACCATGTGTGTTCTTTTATATCACCATATTCTTTACCTTACCTCATTAATGTTCAGTCAAGCATAGGATTTCTTATTCCTGTTGTTTGATTAATACTGTGTTTAGAATTAAAACACATAATCAAGACAGCACCTAACTCTCAAAAGACTGAAGGCCCCAGGGAGTGGGGAAGGTCTGGTGGGGTGGGGAGTGGGGGTGGGAACAGAGTCATGGAGACGAAAGTAGGGGAGTAAGTATGGGATGTGGAAGAGTCTGAGGGGGATAAAATCTGGAGTATAAACAATAAATTAAATAAAATGAAAAAACATAGACAGCTAGAGTTATGTTTGCTTCACAGGATGGAATAACTCAAAGCATGTCTCTCCAACGTTTGAAAAACCTATCACTCAAATTTGCTAACCCTGCTATTCCTGGCAAAAGAGAATAAACCTACTGTGGATGCCTTGGACCTTAAGAATATATTTTGAGTTTCTAGCTCTTATGTGGGATGGATTAACAGTAACACTCATGATGATTTAAAATAAGATCAGAAAATAAAATAAAATAAACATGATTTTTATCAATAGGAAATCACTAATTCAACTGTCTCTGAAAGTTTTATTGAACTATAATTTCTAGTCTGTGATCAAACATGAATTTGGTCTTCAAAAATATTGCAATTGCGTGAAAAATTCATGAGCCCTCTAGAAACAGTTCCATAGAGTGACAATCTGAGAGACTATCCAAAGACTTTATACAATAAAGCATCCATAATTATAAGCAGAAAGACCCCCAGTAAGCCGTACATGCTGAATTAAAGAAATGTCACTTTCTGTAAAATTAATTTCACAAATTCATGAAAGGAATCCTTTAAGTTTGACAAAGATTTGCTCTTTGTGCTTCTTTACTTGACCTAAATTATTTTGTAATAGCTCTGTAAATAGTTCATTAAGGAAATTTGCTAATGTACTGCAGATGGTGCAGAGATCATGGTTTATTGCTCCAGCTTCTTGGCCAGTTAACTCTCAGTGAAGTGGTTCTCAATAGTATGTGTATCTACCTTATTGTTCACAAAAGAAAACAGAAGTTTTCACAGTAAAAACAGACACCAGGAACCTAACACTTGGATAATTGTTTGGCTTAACTTGAAATTGTATTCACCTGCAATAAAGCTATGTGCTTTTTTCAATATTTAAGAATCATGAATAGACATGGATACCTCTTAATTTGCAAAATTATCAGAAATCGTTGAACTATATAGAGCTTCTTACTATCAAAATTTTTTTCTAAACCTACTTTTTAATTAGTTATACTGAAAATTAATATCCTCCCACCCATGAGTAAAAAAAAGATAAGAAGAGAAAAAGGGAGAGAATAACTCTGAGTTAGCTAAGTAACAGAATTCAGCTCTGTCAGTAAAGCTATTTTCTTTTGCCTTGCCAATATCTTTGTAGGTCTCCTTGTTAATCATTTTACTTTATTATTTATTCTATATATATTTCCATGAAGAGTTCTTAACTTGATGAAAATCTGATTTCTTGATCCACAATCAAATCTCACTATGGCCAGCTGCTATGTCTTCATAACTGTGAAAATATTACATCTCTTTGCAAGTTGGCTCTAATACAAGAAAGGTTACTAAACTAACCCAATTAAATTGCGCATATCTGCAAGTTTAGATGATTATTGCTGTTGTCTGTGAGGGCTGGGATCTAACGTGATGGATTGCTGGCTACCCTAGTGAATTCTAGAGGGGAAATACATCCCATTGCAGATTAGCTTGAATTGGCTTACATAAAGTTTTTATGATGCAAATTGGAGATATTGGACTCAGGAACAACCTACACTATCTGTTATGTCCTCCTGTCTCACAGTCACAGGATGCTTCCTGGAGTTTGACGCTCCATCCTCATTAATAAGCTCTGTGTTGTACATCTTTGTCTGATATGAAGCTGCCATACCTTGTCACCAATTATAGACTCTGAAAAGACCCATCTTATTATAATACTTAAATTGCTTATTCCTGAAGGCAATGGTTGGTGTGTCTCTTCTGCCTCTTGCCAACAGGAAAATCACCCTTGAAGTGAATAGATGTCAGTCAAAAACTACAAAAGAAAAGCAAGAAGAATTAATAAAAAATCCTAGCAGTAATATTTATCAGCTTATTATCCAGAAAAGAATACAGATCAGACAAATAAACTTCAAGGATTAAAGAGACACATTTAGACATTTTAATCACATGAAATGTATCTGTTTATGATGTTGAGACCAACCAAATATTCTAAACATGAGTACTTGTGAGAACCAAATTGAGTTGACTACTGTTCTGATGTCATTGCACTGAAGGAAGAGTGCAGTATTTGGAAACTCATGTGTCTCTATTTCCCATCACACTTCTGTTGTAAGAATCTGGACATCATGGGTACTATAACTCTGTATTATAAGCCAGGCTCATGTATGTTTTTCAATAAATTATGATTGATCAGTAAATACAGGTTTATAGTGAATCACTTGATGAGCAAGGGCATGAAAGTCTCAGGGAAAATTTAGGCCAGTCAAAGAGAGTCTTAAAGGCAAATATAGTAAGTTTTAAAGTATGTGAAACATCTGAAATTTACTCAAAGATCAATATTCAAGTTAGAAGGGGTGTGCGTAAGTACTATTTACTCTGTTTCATTTCAAAAGGAAAAATTCTAGATACATTCACCTAACAATAAGTCAGTATAAACAAGCATAAGGGAAATTGTTATATTTTCATTACTGCCTCTTTGTTTCTGGAATGTTATATTTTTATTCACAGGCTAAATCAATAGAGACTAGTTTAATAATGAAGTCCCTTGAAAATCACTGTAGTCAAATATATGCCCTACAGCTTCTCATCTACACATTTGAGTCAGTCAAATGGGCATGAAAAGGGGGGAAGAAAAACTCAGAAACTAGTGCAAGTGTAACCTAACTCTTTTATATCAGATTTATCTGTAATGAGAGGCTCAACACAAAGCCTTTTCTTTCAATAATCTACCTCAGCTATTTAGCTAAATCTTTACACTCCATGAAAATACACATTGTTATTGTATCATCTGTTTCTAAAAAAAACAAATATTCAGAAAAATAATACAAATAAAGGTTAGTCAGAAGGTGTATATGTTAGGAAATATCAGTATAAGGTATTTGTACAATTTGTTGTGCATAATTACTAGTGAAAGAGTTGTCACTATTGTCACCAAGTACTTTCATGGTTGCTTATTGGCTGTAGAAACTAATGCATGCTCTGATTCTGGAGCACAGAGGAAGAGGTTCGCTCTTCTCTTCTGACCATGGCAGTGATGATGTTACTGAATTGGAATAGCTTTCCATTAATGAGTGTTTGGCACCTTTGTTGGCACCTTAGCATCCAATTTCATCAGAGACAGGAACTGAGAACTATGCCATTATTATTACAATCCCAATGCTGTTATGACAACAGTACACAGTTTCATGGAAATAATAAAGAACCAAATACAGACTCAATTGACTGTGATCGTCAAAGGTAAGTTAATATGCATGCAACACATTTGTCATTTAAATATCTATGTTGTTACATAGATATAATATATATATACACATATATGCATACACACATTGTACTCAGTTTTATCCATATGTGTATGTGCTTAACATGTGCATGCCAGTTCCCTAGGAGTCAGAAGAACAGAAGAATACATCAGATCCCCAGGAGCTGATGTTACTGGCAGTTAGCTATGAGATGACTCATGTGAGTGCTAGAAACCAAATTCTGGTCTTCTGGAAGAACAACAAATTCTCTTAACTACTATGCCATCTCTCCAGACCTTGCTTAGTAATAACTGCAAATATGATTAATAAGTCAAAAATAAATAAATTGAAGTTACATGTACTAAATAATCATAGAAATGTATTTATTATAATAAAGGCAAGATGACACATTGCCTTTGTTTATTGTCATACATACAAACTCTTTCACTGAGAAATGTCATTCATCCAATATGATATTGGTGCTGGGGCACTTTAAAATTCATTTATTTTAACAGGTAAGTAATTATGTATATCCATAGTTTACACTCGTCTATGACACACACACTGCAGGATGATTAAATCAGGCACATTAACCTATGTCTCAACTCCGACATTTGTTCATTATTTGTGACTAGAGCATTTAAAAATTTATATTTTAGCCATTTCAAAGTATATAATGTATTATTAACTATTCCTACCACATTATATGATAGAGTATTGTATCTACTATTAAACTGAACTTGGTTATTTTTAAAGCAGTGTTCTGGAAAGTATTCCTTCTGGAATTTTTTTATCTGCTGTACAAATAGTTATATACTATCATGAAAATAACATTTGAAAAGTCTCTATTACCAATACCTGCTGCTTTTCAATTAAATTATTTGTTTTAGCTAGTTTCTTGAATTTCTATGGTCAATGCGTATCTAAATACATTGCTCAGTGTCATCACCAGATAAAGAAATAGCAATCAAAATTGAAATAAGGTGTGACCCCACATCAATAACAATGTTAATTATTAAAAAGAAGAGGCAGTTGTTAGGCATGGAATAAAAATGAGCTTTTATATATTGATGGTTGAAACATGATTAACATGTACATTATGGAAAGTACTGAGGAATTTATTTCAAAATTAAACATAGATTGAACATATGATCAATCGTCCTATTTCAAGGTGTATTGGGAAATAAATAAAATCAGCAAATGAAGGGATACTCTGACATGCCCTGTGCAAAGTGCCACTCCTCATAGCAGCCATGATGTGAAGTTAGCCTTGGAGCTAATCTTCAGTGGCTAGAAAAGAACAGTCAAGGATATTATACCATAAAGATGAGTGGGAAAATATCATCTGCAGAAAAATGGATGGAGCTGGATGATATTTTGTCCATCGATATAATGCAGATACAGAAACACAAATTGTGAAAAGTGTAAAATCTAATTACATTCACTTGGAGATTATGAGTGATCACTTGGTCCCAAGAAAGATAGCATATGTAGAGACTGACAAAGAGCAATTGCATTTGAATCTTGAATGCTTGTATGGAAATGCCACACTAAACAATTGTCTTTGCTATAAAGCAACTCAGTCATTTTTTTTCAAAATCTTAACAGTTATATTGGTAAGTATTATGATATGAATATGATAGCAATTCCTAACATAATGTAAGTATGTCTTTAGGGATGTTTACAGTTTTATGTAAATAATGTGAGAATATTTATTTATGTTTTAATGTAAGTACATATGTATGTATGGATGGATGGATGTATGGATGGATGGATAGATGGATTTCTTTATTTTTCTAGAGATTGAATCTAGGTTCTGCTATATGTTGTACAAAGACCCTACCACAAAACTTCTTTGGCAGTCTAGGAAGGTACTTTTAAGCATTTGTAGAGCTTTGTAAATGTACAATTACTTTTTTGTGGCAGTCATGTTCGGTAATCTTTGAACAGTCTTAGTGACTATTATTCAAATAAACAGCAATTATGAGAGGCACCCCTTACTTCCTTCAGTGTGGGCAACAGTAAGAGTTGAATACTTCAAAGACTTGGCATGTAAGACTGCAAACATCCTTAATAGTATATATTATGTATGCAATAAGTTTGATCTCCTCATTGTCTAGATAAGTATGTTTTAATATTTAGAAGAATTATAAAACATGAGTACATAAGGATTACCCCAAAGGGTGAACATTCATGAAGACTAGTATTACTTGCACCCCAACTCAATAGTTTCTGATCTGTTTTAGGCATTGGGTAGTATTAGAGAAAACTAAGCATAAATACCTCTGTTTTCCTGACCCATGTAAATCTGGTTCCCAATGAAAATGTTTACAACTTTGTTCCCTCCTAGAATCTACAGTATGGTCACAATTTTAACTCCCGGGTGATTGCCATCTGACTAGCCACTTGATCAAACAGTTTACATTTTTTTATTTTGATTACCTTCCCAATGAACAATGTAAGTATTATATACAAAGAAAACACATAGAATTTCATTTTCTTTGATTCCTTAATATTGCTAAACAGAATCCAAACTAACTTCCTTTTGCTTTTTTCCTCTTCTTTTGCATATACCTAATGGTCAAAGCATAAGTTAAAGGAACCAACACCTTTTAAATTCATATTCAGAGTCACTTTTAATTGAGATGATGACTCTCCTCTGAGAATTGAAAAACATCTTGCTTTTAAAAGGGAAAACTGGTTTTCTTATAAATGGAGGTAGATGTCCTTCAGTGGGTTTTCATGATTCTGTGTGAATTTCTTTTCAGTTGAAACTCAGATTTTCTTATACAAAAATCAATAGGAGCAAATTGCTTATTTTCACTACCTGAAAAAATATATATAGAGAAAGTAGACTGCAAAATACACTGTAACATTTATTAACAGTCAAGGTCTTCTGAGAACAGAGAATAACCTAGAGCTTTAATCTTTCAAATTTTGTTCTATTCACAGAGCACATCTAAGTATTTGTGAAACAATTAAGTATTATTGAGTTGAATTAAATATTGTGCAGAAAATTATTAACACGAGAAAAATGATAAAATAATTCAAGTAAGAAAGTTTCATGGTCATGTTTTGATTTTGTAAAAACAATAGCCTCTAATTTTTCTATAAAAAACATTGTTTATAAAACTTCTGGCTTTATCCTTCCTTGTACCTCTGTTGTGCTCTATCCTTTATCAAAGTAAATAGGAAAACACTAAAAATTTTATAACAACTCATTTAGGAAACACAGTTTTAGCCCGATTCAGAGCAGAGTCAGTCAAAAAATATGATTCTTAATAAACAATAGCAACAACAAATTTTTATGAAATCCATCACATTTGCAAATTAAAGAAATCTAAAATTCATACAAGACTCAAGTAATTTGGTCCTTCTTTTAGAGAAAAACTTATGGTAGTAAGAAACTTTCATGATCAGAAAGACCAGAAAGTGTCATAGATGGTATGTTATGACTATTACTGTGAAAATCAGCTCCATGAACAGGATAAAAACTTAACCTGTAGCCATTGCATTTAAAAGAACATGTGTCTTCAGTTCCAATAATGACTTACATCTGAAGTTGTTGGCCAAAAGTTCCCCATGGGTATCCTAAAATAACCCATGATGTTGCCAAGGCAATTGGTTGTTCTCTACAAACTAATCGTAAGGCCCCTAATGCTAAATAAAACACCTACACAACTCACTAAAAATGGATAAGTGGACTTACTGGATACTTAGTGTATTCATCCTTACACAGCACTGTTCATGATTCTGAAAAAATCTCCTCTCACTACTGGAGAAGAGAGGTAAACAACATTCTAGCTAAATCCCTTCCATATTAATGGTAAGTTGCCTGTAGATTATGAACAAATCTTTTTGGGAGTAACCAACCACTGTGCAATAGGCTTAAGTCTCACTCAATGAAAAGAAACCCGTCCCTAATAGTGCTTAGATAGCCAAGAACCTAAGAGTACATAGGCAAGGCATCTAGGGTAAAACATATACTACTATTCTGCTTAAGTAATGTAGCAATAAAATGGCTCCTATGGCATTCTACTATATTTATAAATCAGTGCTTTGCTTAGCTATCACCAGAGAAGCTTTCTTCAGCAGCAGATGGGATCAAATGCAGAGATCTAACTGGACACTGTGCAAAGAGTGAGAGAGCTTAGAATGATCTGTATTAAATAGGATATCTCTATTAACCTCCTCCTATCCCCACCATCAGGGATGAAGGAAGCCAATGGAAGAGAAAGCAGAAAGACTGTAAGAGCCAAAGAGGACAGCAAGGAAACTTAACCTTCTAAATATGGTATGACAAATGCACATGCAAACTCAGAAATTGTGGCAACTTGCACAAGACCTACATAAGCAGGCCAGATGGGATCCCAGAACTGAGAAAAATAGACACCAGCTCCCATTCCTAATCCCAAAGCTTTCTCAAAATTATAACTGCTCTCAAAAGAAAAACTAGTTTTCTTCAACAGCATCTTACTGAGTATACACATCATTCTTCAGGTCAGAACTCCCAGCAGCAGATGACCAACACAAAATGAACTCAGTGGCAATGTTGGAGATTCTTTGCTTCATAATGCTTTGCCAGGTTTTTGTTTCATTTTTATTTGGTTTGTGGTTGTTGTTTTGTTTTTCAATTTTTACCTTACAGGTGTTTTGCATATATATATATATATATATATATATATATATATATATATATATATATATATATATATATATATATATATATATATATGTATATGTATATATATGCATACATATATACATATATATGCATACACACACACACACACACACACACATATGGCAAACCAAGCCTTAGGTATCATCTTAGACCAGTCAGAATGGCTAAATTAAAAAATGTCAAGAGATAGAATATGCTGACAAAGATTTTGAGAAACTGGGACACCTCTTCATTGTTAATAGAAATGCAACCTTGTATAGATGCACACACACACACACACACACACACACACACACACATTATAGTTTCTGGTTTTCTGTTTTCATGGAATTTCTGTGTGTGAGAAGACATGCTCCTCTGCATCTATGTGCTTCTTGAGATTACCTTTGGATTTTTTTCTTCTGTGAGTTTCTGTTTTATCCTACTCTGGTTAGTTTATATATTACCATTTTTAAATTACTATTTATTTTAGCTGCTAGTTAGTTTTCTATGGAGATAAGGAGAAAGGGTGGATTTGATGGAGTAGGGAATTGGGGAGAATCTGGGAAGAGTTAGGAGAGGGAAAACCATAATTGTAACATATTGTAGCAAAATAACCTATTTTTAAATTAAAGTATAAAAAGCTAATGTGGCTCTTAGAGCCTTCAGAGTATCAGTATACTGGACTTCAGTAAAACTAATGAGCAATAGCACTGTTAACCAATTCAAGAAATTAACCACCATCAATATTCTATTTAACAAGCCAAACATGCTATGTACCTACCAGAACAACAAACAATTTGAAAATGTAACTGAAAAGGTATATTTTAGGTGTTAGAAAGAATGATGCTTATTTTATTCATACATACTCTCCCTCAAATACTAATTTTATTGTGAACAAAAGAATTGTATGAAGATAATTCTGCCACAGTGAAGTCATTAATAGATTAGACATATCTTATTGTTTATTTTAAAGTTAGCTAATAGTATTTTTTAGTCCCTCAAGTAATAAATCTTGGTCGGAAAAATAAGTACATTTTTCTGTACTTTATATTATATAATCATATTTATATGATTTTAATGCATAAAATATATTCCTGCTCCTTTGTATTATTAAATTAAATCACTAACAGATGCCTCCTCTACCAACATTCACTTCTAGGATTGTAGATAGTTCAGTTTCTCTCATAAACAGTCCTGTGCCCAGACCACTCTTAGGTCTCCCAGGGACACTTCATAAGTTAATATGTGCATATCTGTACAGTTAGTACAAACTTGCTATTGCAAAGCTTCATCCTTAGGTTTTCATTCTTCAGTCTAACTGATCCTCTATTGTTTGTTCCTTGGTGTCTTTAACCTTTGTGAAAGACCTAGCCTGAGGCAGAAGAACTCACTGGCATTGAAAAATGGAAAATGGTCTCTGAATAACCCTTAGAGGACATACATGTGCTGTATGACCATGTATGACTGTTATGAGGATCTCTAGCTAAACTCAAACTGAGATTGGTTGATACAGAGGTGGAAAAAAACAGTGAAAAACACAGAAAGATAGATGGATGGAAGGAAGGAAGAAAGGAAGGAAGGAAGGGAGAGAGGAAAGGAGGGAGGGAGGGAGGGAAGAAGGGAGGGAGGGAGAGAGGAAGGAAGGAAAAGAGGAAAGAAAGAAAGAACAACATTTGGCTGTAAAATACAGGTAGGTTCCATGTTCTAAAATCCAGGAGATCTCGCTGATAGTATACAAGACAGTCTCCTCTTAAAACTCAGTGGAGTAGCTTTGAGCCACATGTGACTAAGAAAGATTTGAAATGTAGCTAGTGGGGCTGAGAGACTGACTTTAAATATTAAGTGGTTTAAATTAATGTAAATTTAAATAACCTCATGTGGATATCAGTTCCCATGTTGGATGGGGCTCTTACTTATATTGTTAGAAAATATGGTTAATTTGCTGTGACTTCAGGATCTGTAAAATTCATTATAGAATAAGCTGAATGAGTGTAAAAGTTTGTGCACACACAGAAACTGAAGATACACATTTATAGCATACTTGAAAATATTTAAAATATTTTCAGCCAGTCTCTTATTTATAAATTATGAGTCTTATTTACAGAACAATTCTAAAGTTTAGTACCATGTTTTATCATGTTTTATTAAGATGATATTGTATTTCATTGAGGTTAAAATACAATTCAAGTTAAAGCAGGATATAATTTGTGGTTCTGTGTTCAACACATTCACTTACAACTAGATACCTTCTTTTATTTTTCTTCCTCTCTCTTTCTCTTCTTCTCTCTCTCTCTCCATAGGATCTCATGTAGCCTAAACAAACCTCAAAAATTGGGAGTAGCTGACACTAGCTTTTTAACCCTTTTTTCCACATTTAAAACATTGTATAATTGTCTTGACATTAAAACTACACATAATTATACCAGAGTTTCAAAAAGGAAATTTCTATTATCTCCACCAATCTGCTTACTTACCAAATTATTTTCTAGTACCTCTCTGGAAACCTACAGTTAGAGGCCAAACTTAACTGCAAATTTATGCTGAAGGGGAAAAAAAGCCATTGGGTGTTTTTCAGATAAATAGAGACAAACGTTCTTCTAAAAAAATGTGATTTTTCCAATGCGATAAAAACTGGAGTAGAATCTAAAACTTTTCATTGTCTCAGAATAAACAAATGCATAGATTCTGAATCTATGAATCATAGATTAAACAGTTTTGCAATATATAAGTGAATATGTTCCTTTACAGAAAAGAAATTATTCTCTTGACAAACCTGACAGAATGTCATAAATACTGAAGTCTATAATGTAAAAACATATGAAAACAATCAGATCGACACTTTGTTAACTGGAGCATCTTCAGAATTAGTGCTGTTTCTGTGAATAGAATGTGACTTCCCTTCTGAGGTTCTTATTGTGACTGTCTGACATTGAACACCACGCAGAGGAAGATGCTGGAGAAGAAGGCTGTCAAGGTCCTTGACACCTACTTGTCTTCAGCATCCTGTGTCAATGTTCTCAACAACTTTATTTCCCTATATTTATTTTAAAATGTCTTTTTTTCTATCAAATCTTTACTGTCTATTTGTGAACTAATTTCATTTTGTGAGTTATTCTTCAGTGATAGTTAAATTATTGAACTACTGCATTTTCTTTGTTTTGCTATATCTTATAGTTTATGGCTTTCTAAGACATTTTAAAGCTTTAACAAAATAAAATATAATAAGATAAAGCAAAGGTGGACGAGACAAACCAACAAGGAAAAGACCCCAAGAACAGGCCCTGGAATCAGAGACCCAGTTGATCACATAATTAGGAGTCTCATAAAAATATTAAACTGAAAGGCAGTAGCTTATGTATGCTATCATACCATCTGCAAATAAGTATGCATTGGCTTCTTTCTTTTTAACTTGTGTCCCCCTGATCTCGTTCAGTTGTCTTATTGCTCTTGTTATAAGTTCAAGTACTATATTGAGTAGAAGATATGAAGAGAGCAGATAACCTTGTCTTGTTCCATATTTTAATGGAATTTGAATTTCTTTTCATTTATTTTGAAGTTAGCTATAGACTTGCTGTGAGTTGCCTTAAAGATGTTTAGGTACATTCCTTTATCCATGATGTCTCCAAGACTTATCTTGAAGTATTAAATTCTGTCAGGTTTTTCAGAGTATAATGAAAAGACCATGTATTTTGATCTTTCAGTTGCTTTTTTTTTTTTGGTGGTATACTTTGATTGATTTTTGTGTGCTGAATTATTCCTGTATCGCTGGGATAAAGCCTACTTGATCATGATAGATGATCTTCTGGATATGTACTTGGATTCAGTTTGCAAGTATTTTATTGAGTATTTTTGCATCTTATATTAATGAGAAAAATTGGTCTAATTATCATTCTTTGTTGAGTTATTATATAGTTTGAGTAGGAAAATACATGGAGCCTGAACTGTTTATCTTATGTAACCAGATAAGGCTTTCAGTGGTGAGGCTAGGTAACCAAGCAGATATAAAAACTTGAACTTACAATTTTCTCTTCCTTCAAATTCCAGGGTGCGGTAGCACAGAACTTATGGGAATGGCCAACCAATAACTGGTCAAATTTGAGGAAGTCTACTCCTGAACCTGCCTAGAGGGCCAAAAACCAAAAGATGCATAGCTCAGAGACCTAAGATAGAACCAAACACTACTCACAAAAAAAGAAAGAAAGACTGGAGAGAGAGAGAGAGAGAGAGAGAGAGAGAGAGAGAGAGAGAGAGAGAGAGAGAGAGAGAGAAAGGAATAGAAAAGAAAAGAAAAGAAAAGAAGAGAAAAGAAAAGAAAAAAAGAAAGAAAATCCAGCACTATGTCTGCTGCTCTGGCAAGGTATCAAATCCAAAGCACCTCTAGGTCTGTGTGATCCATCTGGAATGGCATGTGTATTTATTCTTGCTGCAGTACTGACACACTATTAGTACACACCTCTAATTCCAAACAATGAATGTAAAATTGATTTCTAGAAGGTAGGAACCATGTTTGAAAGTGACTTCTAATTGAGGGACAGGCAAAATGATGAATCAAAGAAAGATTTGACACAATTACTCAGAGATAGGGTACACCCAACTCTCACAAGAACAGCAGAGGAAAGAAAGAGGAGCTACTTGAAAGCAGTAGAGACTGTAAAAGGAATGGAGGGCAGCTCAGGGAATGCAATTCAGCTGAATTTAGGCAATGCAGTAGAGTTCAGCTGAGTTCAGTTCCATGCAGTTTGGTGCAGTGCAGTTGAATGAAGTTGAGTTCAGTTGAGTTTGTGCAGTTCTATTCAGTTTGTGCAGTCAGTGCAGTATTGTGGTGAGCAAGGGGAGTTTTCCTAGACAGATTTACAGAGATAAGGTGCAGGAGAAGATGGAAGAAGCCAGAGAATGAAGAGACAAAATAGCATAACAGATTGCCAGAGAAAATTTGAAGCCAAGCAGAGCAATTCAGTCAGAAGCCAGTTTGAATCAGTCACCTTGGAAAGGAGTTTTGAATCAGAACAGCTGAGTTGAACCAACTAGCCAGAGTTCAGAAAGAACTAGAATGGGTGAGCTTATTCAGCAGTAAGCATGTGTGTGTGTGTTTGTGTGTGTGTGTGTGTGTGTGTGTGTGTGTGTGTGTGTTAATCTCAGAGGCTTACTGCTGAATAATCTCCCTTTTCTAATTCTTTCTAAACTCTGCTTAGTTGGTTTAACTCAATTGTTCTCACTTAAACTCTTCTCCAAACCGACTGATTCAATTTGGCTTCTCTCAGCTTCTCATTGAATTGTTCTGCTTGGCCACAGACTGACTGTGGCAATTTGTTTTAGTCTTCTGATTGAAAAATGTTTAAAACAATATACTTTTCAACAGAATCAAGTGTTGGTAATCCTACAGTGTAGATGAAAATTGCAAACATGTTAAATATAATCTAACCATAAAAGTCTAAAAAATATGTGTGTATATATGTATGTATAGTAAATATCCAGAATAAGCAGCTCTCTAAGGACAGAACATAATGTGGGCTTTTAGTGTGCAAGAATGGCTTATAATGGGTAGAAGTTACTTGTGTATTCATATGTGTCCAATTGTGTATCAATATGTATGCATTCATAGAGAGGCCAAAGTTGATTCTCAGTACCATCCTAAATGCCTTGCTACTGATTTTTGAGTCAGAATCATCCACTGAGCCTGGAGCTCACCAGTTCAACTAGACTGCCCACACAGTGATTGGGTTATCTACAGTATAAAAGCCTGCTGTTGAACCAAGCTTTTTTATTTTATTTTTAGTATATGAACTTAAGTTCTCATGCTTGTATGACAAAGGTTATATAGCCATGGATGGATTTGATTCTCAAGATCAGCCCATCTGTACCCTCAAATATCAGGAGTAAAGGCATTTACCACCACAACTGAATGCAATACATATTTTTTTAATGAAAATCAAGTCTTCTGACAGTGTCATGTGTTCATGGCTTCCTGAACTATGAGCAATAGAAACACATTGAGGTGTACGTTTAGGTAATTGTATCAAATATCAAGTAGAGCACAGCACAGTGCAATTGCTAAAATAGTTATATGAAATACAACTTGATTGCTTCTCTGCCTTTTGGCTAAGATCAAGTGAAAAATACAACTTGAATGATGATTATTATTTGTATGTTTTAAACATATGCCTTCTTTAAAATGTATCTAGTTAAGAGAGGAGAAAAAAGAGACTCCTTGTGTTTGTGGATGTTTTTCATTATTGTTTTTCTCTTGAAGTTTTATTCATTTGCTTAAATACTGTCTTAAAATGACATTAGCTCGCTGAGCGGTGGTGGTGAACACCTTTAAATCCCAGCACTTCGGAGGCAGAGGCAGGTGGATTTCTGAGTTTGAGGCCAGCTTGGTCTACAGAGTGAGTTCCAGGACAGCTAGGGCTATACAGAGAAACCTTGTCTCGAAAAACAAAAAACAAAAAATAAAAACAAAAACAAAACAAAGCCATTAGCTGAGATGTAGGGATTTATATTTGTTTGACTATTCTTAGTAATTTTTGCTAACATACATGATAACTCAATATTAATATTGCTATTAGTAGACCTATATTAGTACTAATGTTAGTATTAGTAGGCTAATATTTAAAGTCAATAAACATATAATATATTCTTATGTTGATTATCTATTTTTCATAGTTCTCTAAGGTACAACTTATTCTCTTTCTAACAAATCATTTTATATTATCTGTATGGATAGGTGTATGGATATAGTTCTATGTCTATAAACACATGTGTGCCCGGTGAGAACAGACATTAGAAGAGGCTATCAAATCCACTGGAACTGGAATTACACACACTGTGACCTGCCCTGTATGTGCTGGGAATTGAACATTGATCCAATGGAAGAGCATCCAGTACTCTTAACTGCTGAGCTAACTAATAGGTTTTGTATAAACTTTAGGCTGGAGTCCAGTCATGTTAGATACTGAATCAGCATTAATCACTATCTGAACCCACATCCTATTCATTTATATTTTTTCTTAACAAGACCCCATGATATCTACCTATATATGTTACAAAGCAATTTTATGAACAAAATATTAAATCATCTTTGATATATGTGGTAACATATTTATACAAATGCTTTTATATGAAGTGTATGTGATTTTAGACAAATATAAAATAGTGACTCTCTAAGGCTTTAATCAACTTCCTTAGTGCTATTTGTCCCTCCTTCCTTCTGAATTGGTTTCTTTCCTTCCTACCTAGTCTCCTCATTATTTCATTTCCATTTTCATAACATCCATTACCTACCATTTCCCTCCCAATAGCACTAAGCATACCTTCTTATTATACTGATTTTCAATATTACTCCATGGTTTGTTTGTTTGTTTTGTTTGTTTGTTTGTTTGTTTTGATTTTCAAGACAAGGTTTCTCTGTATAGCCCTGGCTGTCCTGGAGCTCACTTTGTAGACCAGGCTGGCCTCAAACTCAGAAATTCGCCTGCCTCTGCCTCCCAAGTGCTGGGATTAAAGGTGTGCGCCACCAATGCCCGGCTAGATTACTCCATGTTGTATGGTTACATCTGAGTTGCTCAGAGCTGGGAACCACACAACAGAAGGAATATACAGTTCTTGTCTTTCTCAGTTTGGCTTACCTCATACAATATAATCTTTACAGGTACATTCTTTTATTTGAAAACTTTATGATACTATTTCCTTTATACCTGAATAATATTCCATTGTTTTTTCACACGACTATTTCATTATCAATGCCTGGTATTGATAATCTCTCTATCTTCCTGATGCCAGTAAAATTTGGACCTTAGAAAATCTACTATGTATACTTCATTAAGCCAGCATAATTTCTTATTACATTCTAAAATTTATCCTTATACACACATATAAGTGGCCCTATTAGCCTTCAGCAAAGAAACCTCTCTTTATAGCCTGTCATTTTTCTTGTTAATTGGATGCTACATTGTGAGTCTTGGCTACACTCATTTGTTCTCTTTGGGAATCTACAAAGGTACATGTGGTGTTACCTGAAGTAGATCAATGTTCTGTTACCATTCTGGGAGTCATCATCCACAGCTACTGAACAGTGATTTTCTATGGCTTGAGTAAGGATGATAGTCTAAGTATAAATTTTTCATCTGTTTTTGTAATAGGGTCTCATGTAGCTCAGTCTGACCTTGAAATTGTATAGCCAGAATAATTTTCACCCCCTTATCATCCTGCTTCTAATATCCCAAGCACTGCCATTTATTTCCACAAAGCCTGAATAGTATAGAATATCAATATGTCAATGAAAATATAATCTCTTCTGTTAATTTAAAAATAAATGTATTATAATTTCTATCTCATAAAATATTTTAAAATTTTAGTTTCCTCTTTTGTGGAGCGTATGCACATATTCTCTCCTTCAATAACTCTATAACATGTATGCAGTCAGCTTAGTCTATCACCAATCTCAAATTCTTTCCAGTCTTTGGTCTTTTGTTCATTACTTCCTACATTTAAAATATATTGCAATTGTAATAGAGTTACATCAGTTTTCCTGTCCATTGCTGTTTTCGAGCCCCACCCAGTCACTCTCCTTGCAACTGTTCCTATAGCCTTCCTCCAAACTAATAGCTTCTTCCTCTGATTATTATTGTTATATGCATGTAAGTATGTGTGGATGTACAAATATATGGATGTAACCTATGAGGTCATTTGTGATGTTAGTACATATATCGTTTCCAGGCTGACAACTCTGTACTGGAAAAGTAATAGGGGCCTGATCCCTGGGAGAGACAAATTCTTCTTCTCCCAGCAGTTTTCAGCTACCTGTAGGATTTTTTAAGTTGGTTATTTTGTTTGTTTACATTTCAAATGTTATCTCCCATCCTGGTTTCCCCTCCACAAACTCCCTGTCCCATTTCCCTTCCCATGCTTCAATGAGGGTGCTCCCCCACCCATCTGCCCATTCCCACCTCACTGCCCTAGCATCCCCCTGTAATAGGGCATGGAGCCTCCACAGGAATGATGGCCTCCCCTCCCATTGATACCAGATAAGATGATCTTCTGGTACATATGTGGCTGGTGTCATGGTCCCTCCACGTGTACTCTTTGGTTGACTGTTCAGAGCATGGAAGCTTTGGGGGTCCTTGTGTTTAATATTGTTTTTCTTCCTATGGGGTTGCAAAACCCTTCATCTCATTCAGTCCTTCCCTTAAATCTTCCATTGGGGTCTCTGTGAGCATTCTGATACTTGACTGAGAGCCTCCATATCTGTATTGTAAGATTCTGACATAGCCTTTCAGGGGACAGTTATACCAGACTCCTGTCTGCAAATACTTCTTGCCATCAATAATAGTGTCTGGGTTTGGTGTCTGAAGATAGGATGGATTCCTAGGTAGGGCAGTCTCTGGATTGCTTTTCCTTCAGTTTCTGCTCCACACTTTGTCCCTGCATTTTCTGTAGACAGGAGCAGTTCTGATTTAATATTTTCTAGATTGGTGGGTGGCCCCATCCCTAAGCTGGGGGCTGTGCCTAACCACTGGATATGGTTGTACCGTTCCTTCTGACCCCATTGGGACCCCTCAATGAACTCCTGAGGCAGCAGCTCGGCTCGGCCCACCAGGTGTCTGGAGCCAGCTCCAGGGATTAAGCCAGAACCGGGAGCCCAGAATTCAAAATGAACTTTAATCCGCTTTCCTGCCTGGAGTCCTCGCTTGCAAGGGCTTATTTACATGACTGATATGTACTGATATGCTTGTTCCCTGTTC
>NW_022196914.1:43435966-43547906 GCF_008632895.1 Mastomys coucha | reverse complement strand
ATATCCCGATTCACTAAGTAAAGATTACACCTTGATAAGCATTTTTACTTGGTGTGTTCCTTGTCTCTACTAACCCGCTTATCTTCACAGAATCTTGACTTCCCCAGTTCGTGAATCTCCCATGGTATGAAGTGAAACTGCGGGCCGGATTCCTTCATATGGTCTCTACAGAATCTGTCTCCCCTTTGCTGGGTATTTTGGCTATCATCATCCTTGCTGGGTCCTCGGAACCTCTTGCTTCCCTGGTATCTGTGACTTTTAGTGGCTACCACCAGCTCCCCCCACCACTGCTACAGAGCATCCCCTCATGTTAACCTTCTTGAAGAGATCAGAAATTCATGGCACATATCTAAACATAATAAATAAAATATACAGCAAACCAACATCCAATATCTAATTAAATGGAGATCAACTTGAGAAATCCCATTTAACATCAGAGCCAAGACAAGGTTGCCCACTCTCTCCCTATCTATTCAAAAAAGTACTTTAAGTTCTAGCTACAGCAATTAGACAACAAAAGAAGATGAAGGAATTACAAATTGGAAAGGAAGAACTCAAGGTATCACTATTTGTGGATGATAGTACATATAAGTGACCCCAAAACTTCTACCAGAGAACACCTACAGCTGATAAACAACTTCAGCAATGAGTCTGGAAATAAAATAAACTCAAACAAATCAGAAGACTTCCTTTGTACAAAAGATAAATGGGCTGAGAAAGAAATTAGGGAAACAACACCCTTCACAATAGCCACAAATATATAAAATATCTTGGTGGTGTTATTCTAACCAGCAAGATCTGTATGACAAGAACTTAAAGTGCCTGAAGAAAGAAATCAAAGAAGTCCTCAGAAAATAAAAGAAAAAATTCCCATGCTCTTGGATCAGTAGGAATAACAGTAAAAATGGCTATCTTACCAAAAGCAAATCTTCAGGTTCAATTTAATTTCCAACAAAATCCCAGTACAATTTGTTGCAGACATGGAAAGACCAATTCTCAACCTTATATGGTTGAGAATTGAAATAAAAACACAGAGAATAGCCAAAAAATGTTCTCAACAATAAAAGAATTTATGGGGGAATCACCACCCCCAATCTCAAGCTGTACTACAGAGCAATACTGATAAAAACTGAATGGAATTGGTATAGAGCCAGGCAGGCAGATCAATGGAATAGAATCAAAGACCCAGAAATAAACCCATACACCTATGGACACTTGATCTTTGATAAAGAAGAAAAAAACATACAGCAGAAAAAAGAAAGCATGTTCAACAAATGGTACTGATCTACCTGGCAGTCTGCATGTAGAAGAATGCAAATTAATCAGTAGTTATGATCTTACACAAAGCCCAAGTCCAAGTGAATCAAAGATCCTAACATAAAACCAGATACATTGAATTTAATAGAATAGAAAGTAAGAAAGAGCCTCAAATCCATTGGTACAGCAGAGAATTTCCTGAACAGAACACCAATACCTTAGGCTCTAAGATCAATAATTGAGAAATGGAATCTCTTGAAACTGAAAATCTTTTATAAGGCAAAGGTCACTGTCAATAGGACAAAATGCAGCCTACAGAATGGGGAAAGATCTTTACTAACCTTACATCAGATAGACGGCTAATATCCAAAATATATAAAGAAATCAAGAAATCAAATAATAGAATTTAAAAATAGGGTACAGAGCTAAAAAGAATCTTTAATAGAGGACTCTCATATGAATCACCATCCCTGACCTTAAGCTGTACTACAGAACAATATTGACAATATCTTCATTGTATTGGAAGAGAGACAGGTTGGTCAAACAATGGAATATAATTGAAGACACCCTCGCCAAATAAAACAAAACAAAACAAAAACCAAATACCTATGAACATTTGTTCTTTGACAAAACAGCCAAAACTATACATTGGGAAAAAAAAAGCATCTTCAACAAAAGAATCTCTTCTAACTGGTGGTCTGTATGTAAAAGAATGCAAATTGATCCATATTTATTGCCTTTTACAAAGTCCATGTCCAAGTGGATCAAGGACCTCCACATAAAACCACATTGACTTAATCAAATAGAAGAGAAAGTGGTAAATAGTCTCCAACACAAAGACACAGGGGAAATTTTCCTGAACAGAATAGCAATGGCTCAGGCTGTAAGATCAACAACAGACAAATGGGACCTCATGCAACTAAGTTTCTGTAAGACAAAGACACTGTCAATACGACAGAACAGCAACCTTCAGATTGGGAAAATATCTTCACTATCCCTACATTCGATAGAAGGCTAATAGTCAAAATATATAAAGAAGTCAAGAAGTTAGACTCCAACAACAAAAACAATAATTGTGATGATGATAATAATAATAATAATTATTATTATTATATTATTATTATTATTATTATAACAACAGCGCAGTTTAAAGTTGGGGTGGAGACCTAAACACAGAATTCTAAACAGAAGAATCTTGAGTGGTTGAGAAGCCTGTCAAGAAATGTTCAATATCTTTAGTCATCAGGGAAATGCAAATCAAAACAACCCTGAGATTCCACCTTACACCTATCAGAATGACTAATATCAAAAACTCAAGTGACAGCACATGCTAGCACAGATGTGGAGAAAGAGGAACACTCCTCCATTGCTGGTGGGATTCCAAACTGATACAATTACTCTGGAAATCAATCTGGCTTTTCTTCAGAAAATTGGGGATAGTTTTACCTCAAGACCTAGTTACACCATTCCTAGGCATATACTCAAAACATGTTCTATCATACCACAAGGACACATGTTTCACGATATTCATAGTAGCCTTATTTGTAATAGCCAGAAACTTCGAACAACCCAGATGTCCTTCAACTGAAAAAAAAGTGGATACAGAAAATGTGGTTAATTTATGCAGTGACTCACTTGATATTTGTTAATATGACAACACCAAGAATTCTGCAGGCAAACGGGTGGAACTAGAAAGTATCAAGCTGAGTGAGGTAACCCAGACCCAAAAGGACATGCATGGTGTGTACTCTCTGATATAATATAATGATATTAGACAACAAGTACAGAATACCCATGATATAACCTACAGACTCTATGAAGTTTAACAAGAAAAAAACAAGCAAGGATGCTTCAGTTCCACCTAGAAGGGGGAACGAATTAATCACAGGAGGCAGAGGAAGGCAGGAACCTGATGGGAGAATGCAAGAGGAGGAGAGCATGATCAGGTACCTAGGGAGACAGAAAAGAACCCCAGATGGCAACAAGAATGAATGGAAAAATACAGCTGTTGGTGGTGAGAGACAGGAGGAACCTTAGAAATTCCCAGAGACCTGGGATGTGAGAGGCTCAAAGGACTCAGTGGGGATGATCTTATCGCTAATCCACCTTTAAAACTTTCTACACAGAATTATGCCTGTCTTAATAAAATACAGGGACAAAATGGAGTAGAGATGGAAGGAATGACCATCCAGCGACCGGTCCAACATGGAATCCATCATGTGGATGGATACCAAACCCTGACAATGTTACTGATGTTAGATGTGCTTACAGACATCATCCTAGCATGGCTGTCTTCTGAAAGGCTCTACCAGCAGCTGACAGATACTTACAGCCAACAATTGGTCTCAGGTTGGGAACCCCTATGGAAGAGTTGGGGGAAGAACTGAAAGAACTGAAGGGGATGGCAACCCCAGAGGAAGACAGTCTCTACTAACCTGGACTCCTGGGAGTTCAGAGAGATTAAGACATCAACTGTAGAGCAAACATGGACTGGTTCATGATCCACAGCACATATGTAGCAGAGGATTGCCTGGTCTGGCCTCAGTGGGAGAGAATATGCCTACTCCTGTGGAGACTTCATGCTCCATGGAAAGGGAATGCCCAGAGTTGGGGTTGAAGTGAGATGCATAGATGGGTGGATGCATGAGGGTGGGTGGGTAGGGGTGAGTGGGAAGAGGAACACCCTCTCAAAGGCAAAAATGAATGGGAATTGGGTAGAGAACTCTTGGAGGGGTCATCAAAATGAGGGAAAAAGTATAGAATGTAAATAAATAAAATAATTTTTAAAATAAATGTGTGTATTGGTAAACACTTGTTCCAAAACAGGCAGCACAGAAATGTGAATTTTGGGAAATCACTGAATAGTTAGTCCTGCCAAAATAATTAATTTTAATTTCTGTGAGAGTCCAAATCTTTCTAATATAAGGTGGAGTATGACACTAGAGAGTAGAGTAGAAGATACACAATGATGAATTGAATGTACACATCCACTCCCTGACACACATATGCATACACACACACATACACACATACATACTAGATCTTTAACAAAGATTAGTGATCATAGGTACGTGGGTTCATTTCTGGGTTTTCAATTCTATTCCATTGATCTACCTGCCTGTCGCTATACCAATATCATACAGTTTTTATCACTATTGCTCTGTAGTACAGCTTGAGGTCAGGGATGGTAATTCCTCCAGAAGTTCTATTGTTGTTGAGAATAGTTTTCACTATCCTGTTTTTTTAAATATAATATTTTCATTATTTTATTAGATGTTTTCTTATTTACATTACAAATTTATCTCCTCCATCCCCCTCTCCCTGCTCACTAACATACCTGCACCTGCTTCCTTGTCCTGGTGTTCACCTACACTGGGGCATCAAGACTTTGTGAGACCCAGGGCCTCTCCTCTCTTGGTGTCCCACAAGGCCATCCTCTGCTACATATGCAGCTGGAGCCATGAGTCCTTTCATGTATACTCTTTGGTTGGTGGTTTAGACACTGGGAGCTCTCGAGGAACTGGTTGTTTCATATTGTTGTATATAGCTGACTCCTGGGTTTTTTGTTATTCCAAATTAATCTGAGAATTGTTCTTTTTAATTCTATGAAGAATATTGATAGAGATTGCACTGAATCTGTATATTGCTTTTGGCAAGAAGGCCATTTTTACTATATTAATCCTGCCAATCCATGAGCATGGCAGATCTTTCCGTCTTCTGAGAACTTTTTCTTTCCTCAGAGACTTGAAGTTCTTGTCATACAGATCTTTCATTTGTTTGGTTAGAGTCACACCAAGATATTTTTTGTTTGTAATTATTGTGAGGGTTGTTGTTCCCCTAATTTTTTTTCAGCCCATTTATCCTTTGAGTAGAGGAAGGCACTATTATTATTAAATTATCTCTTCTTAACACCTTTCCAAGAGCATATTTTACCATTCTTCTAAAACTAGAACTTGGCATTTTCAGGTCATCCAGAAGCTCTGTTGCTTCATTGCCCTTTGTGTTTCTACCAACACTAATGCCAGGTGAGGATTGTTATTTATTCCAAGTGTCGTATATCTAGAATTAATAGTAGAAGGTAGTAGTGTGTGAGTGTTGCTATCTACACACTCTCATTTTATTTTGGAGTTGAGAAATATTTAAAATTGATATTTTCATTGCTATTATGTTTTAATTGTACTAATACTGCCCATTCCTTCCACATTTTGTTTAATCGATCTGGAATGAATCTTGAGTATTTGTTATTACTTTCATTATTTAAAAAAATCCTTCAAGTGGTACTATTGTTAAAAAGCCTGAGTACTAAAGGTTTCATCCAAATCAGTGGACAAATTTTATAGTACACAAGTACAAATCATATATATAATAATCCTGCACAACATTATATAAACATATTACTATATATGTGTATATATTCTTATACATGCTCATATAAAATAAACAGAAACTGGCTAAATCAACTATTCATTTCATCACACTGACTCTTTCAATATACATCATATTGCCATTGACTAAGCCAGCCACAATGATATGAGCAAATGCCTTGCAGTCATTCTTCATGACTAGCTGAAATTAAGTTTTTGACAAGCATCTTTCCAATCTTTCTACTCCATTGTCTCCAGTAATCAACTTGATGCTGTTTCTCTGAATTTGGTTCTGTTTTCTGAGATTCCACATGTGTGGAAGATCATACAGTTTCTCTTTCTGTATCTGGATCAATGTCCATCATGTTCACTGCCATCGTTGTAATGGTAGAATTTCTTTTTCTTTCTTTCTTTCTTTCTTTCTTTCTTTCTTTCTTTCTTTCTTTCTTTCTTCCTTCCTTCCTTCCTTCCTTCCTTCCTTCCTCCATTTCTTTCTATCTTTCTTTATTTCTTCCTCCTTTCTTCCTTCCTTTCTTTCTTTTAGTCCTTTCTCTTTCTTCCTTTCTTTCTCTCATCTCATCTCTTCTCTTTCTTTCTTTCTTCCTTTCTTTCTTTCTTTCTTTCTCGCTTTCTTTCTTTCTTAAGGCTGAAACAGATTGTACTGTTGTACAATTCATTTTTCAAAATTGTATTTCTTAACTCATACACATGTATTAGTCCCTTTAGTTTGATACTATAAGTAATGACAAATTAACATGGAAGAAGAGAGATATCTATTGATACATGTAAGGAATTTTAGCCCTTCCATTTGGATTTATATTAATCTATTATATTGTAGGTTTTTTTAAAAAAACTGTTTATGGATATCCCAAAAGATAGTCATATATATGGAAGTTTGATTTATACCTGTATAGTTTTGTCCAATTGCTTTGATAAAATGTATGTCATGCACAAGTCTAAAATATCATATTAGTTTAATGTAACATTACATTTTAAGTGAATTTCTCTCCCATGCAAGAATCATTGGAGTTGTTATTGTTTTTCTTCTAGCATTTACTTTCCTTCTAATGCTACTGAAAACAAAAACAATAGGAAAAGCAAAAGCAAAAGGTTTACAACTTATGTCTAACTGGTGTAGGACTTTCTCTTGTAAATGGGTAATAGCACTCTTATGAGGGCTCAGAAAAATCAGCACCCATTTCCCAACAGCCACAGAGCATCTTACACCCACTTGGAGTATTTTGTTACTCTGAATGCCCATTGATACTCATTTTCTAATCATTGTTGCTGTCAGCCATTGTGTGAAATAAAACTCTGTGCTTCCCAGCACATAAACAAGGATATTCACATAAATGTATACTCTTGTACTCACAATCATATTATCTTTTAAATTTTATTTCTATGTTGTAAAGGTAAAATTCTTCCTTTCTAGCTACATATAGTGTTTATGGCCACAGATCAAAAGGGTCTTTAGTGTCACATATCTAGGCTATGCCAAAGTTGGTGACTGAAGAAAAATTGAGGTGTGGAGGATGGCTGCTAGAAATTGCAGCTTAATTCCAAAACAGTAGCTTCATTTACTGGTGTCTACAATGGTATAATCTGTTGGATCCTGCTTCTGTACCATTGATAAGCCTCTAATTGCAACTACATATGGATATACACACAACAGGAATGGTTATCTCTTTTTCATAGAAATACTTTATTTCTATGAATAAATACATTATTTCTATGAATAAGGAAATAAAACGGTTTTTCAATTTATAGCTCATCTGTAAATTTCCTACTTGATATTCCCTTGTGTTTCAACAAAGCTTTTATGCCATTAAATGCAGGTTTTTTTCACTCTACATGGGAATAGATGTTCTCATAACAGTGCTTATGTGGCTAAAAACAGGTGAGTTTTCTCTGGTTTTTATAAAACAAGACTAGAAAATACTTCTAGTTTTAGAAATCCTGTTTTAAAAGCGTCTCTAGCATGGTCATGGCCCTGTTCTTGGTCACTTATCAAGTTGAATAAGCACATGGCAAAAATCAAGTCTGGTATAACACCTGTAGCCTCCATTCTATAACTGAATTTAAAACATACAGATCCTGTGTGGATAAAATACATTTACTGAGTCTTCTATCTGATCCATAAAAACAAAGATCCAGATTCTCCACATTGTACCTACTTTTATAATACACCCAATTCTGACCCTGCCAGAGCCTACTAGAGAACAAACTGTTCCCTGTTAGTGTACATGGACCTCATTGTTGGTACTGAGTCGAGCCCACTTGAATTCTAATAAAGACTCAAAGGCAGTTGTTAGGAAACAAATTCCGTAATGACACTCAGAAAGGCTGTGGATTTATTTTTAGGCAGACGGCGTGTGTGGCCCATGCCTCGGGCCCACCAAATGATAATAATAGTAACACTCTGCAGTAAGCAAAAGGAATATTTTTACCTAAAATCTGAATAAAACATAAAATGGTTCCTGGCATCCTCTACATCCTGCCCACCTTTTTCCTCTTGTCCTCCAGCCTCTGAACACCAGCAGCCATTGCAGGCCCAGTATTGATTATCCCGCTGAATTCAAAAAACATTCAAGTGAACAATGAAGCCTTTGTGTTAAGTATTCTTCAGAGACAAATGAGACATGACAGTACACGTGTACAACTAAAGCAGCTGAGCTTTACATGGCTTATAATTAAAGCATACATATGAATATCTTAAAACAATGCTATAAATTAATTCTTCCTTTTTTATGTCTTACATATACATATATATGCACATTGTGTTGAGGGAGATGTTAGTAAAAGTAGCAGCATTGAAACTAAATTAATGCATTCTGGAAAAGAGCTATGTGTCAAGAGCAAAAAATCTTAGGACATTTCACAGAGACTTAAGAAATGGGGCTCTCATTGCTAGAACAAAGAAACCCTTTTGGCAGAATGTCATGTTAGGCTATTGACAAATTTAGATTGCCAACATTACGTTCACATCTTTGAAGTCAAATAACCCAGATTTCAGTTTCTTCTAGAAGTTAAATAAGTTATTTTTTTCATAATCTCTCTATTTGCTCCTCTGTGGACTGTTAAGAACTGCCAAGATTGGCTAAATATGGAAACCATTTAAAGGAATCTTATTAAAAATCCAACTTCCTAAAATTGAACCTTATGTGAACTCCAACATCAGAGGAATCCAGAAAAAATGAGATGAATATTTAGTGTAAAACAAATTATTGAAGTTATAATACAAATACTTGAGACTGAAATATTTTAAAGTTATATATGTATTTTCTTGCATTTCCTCAGAATTTAAAAAATATTTAAAACTCAAAAGAACACAAGTATGGGGACATATTCTGGTTTAGCAGCATCAAAGTCCATTGTTAGATGAACACCATGGGTTACCTCTGTCTCTCTTTCAGTTACTCCAGATCTGAGAAAAATGACAGCAAACAAGAAGCAAAATATAATATTCTTTCTATAAACAATTTGAGGGGGGAAAGGGTGTGTATGAAATAATATTTCAGCTAACATTTGCTTTCTTTGTTTAAAAAATAGTCTTATTGTTAGACTTTCAATATTTTATATTTTGTTTTTTTCTCCAGTATAATTTAAAAAAAAAAACTGTCCTTATTTCTTAGCCATGTTGGAAATTTCTTTATTTTTACATTGATTCCTTATTTTTTTGTTTATGTACATCTCTAAGTAGGCCAAACAATAATTTCAATATCAAATTTACCTTCCCTTTGCATCAGCTAGAAACTTATATTATATTTTAATTATTCCTTTAAGAGCATAGTAAATACGACCCCAAGGAAATTAAGCTCCTTTATCAATATCATTACTGTAAAGATAACAAATATGAAAAACACATTTATTTCCTAACTTTAGCTGCAGATACAGACTGCTAGCAACCAGAGCCTTCTTACACTAAATTTTGACCCAAATATATTTATCCTTGACTTAGAATCATTGACTTCAGTGTAAAATTTCTTCAATGTGTTTTAGGAACTATACTTAAACACTAAACTAATAAATATATTAAACTTTGAATTTGAGGTGAAGTACTTTATCATTAGAGGGTTGATTTCTAAGCATCTGAATTTCACCTTATAAAAAAAGTCACACCATAGAGAATAAAGACTTCCTAGATGGAAGCTTCAATCATCTATAAGTATAAGGAAATTTTTTCCAATGTAGTAAAGAATTTTGCTGGTCTAGAAAATGGTGGTAATAGAGTCTTCTCTAATGTCTATGGTCTTCTTAGACTTGGGATGCTGGTCAGTACCACACATAAATTCCATCCTGTTGAATGGGCCTTACTTACAATTTATTGGCTGCCATTAACAAGTGAATGTCACTTATTGCACACACACACACACACACACACACACACACACACACACATGCTCCCTAGTTTGTAGGTGTTGCATCTAGATTAAACTGTTTAATTTTCCCTCCCCCTCTTTGGGCAGCTTGCATAGTACTTTCTGGTTTATGAAGGTTAGACAACAGGAAAGAGGTTTTCAGATCAGATCAAACTCAAATCTTCTGAGTTCTGTGTCTTAAGTGTAAACTGTCACCAATGTGTGCTTACCCTCAGGGCTATATAGTCTATGTTTGGGGGAGTCACTTGGACTATTTAGACTTACCATTCAAAAGAAAAGTTTTGTCCCTGGTACTGGGTATATTTTTAGCCTACTGTTTTTGTGGGGAAAGGCTTAACTTCTATTAAAAGTTTTTGCGTGTATGATATATATATATATATATATATTATATGTGTTATATATATAAATATGTATATATATATTAACATATATATTTATTTGTGTATATATACATGTGTATATATTTTCTATAATTTTAGGGCAATATAAGATAAGGTTCTTTGGGGCTGTTATCTGCCCTTCTTCTCTCTTTCTCTATCTGTATCCACCTCCCTTTCTCACCCACAGTTAGAGCCCTTTTCATATTTTTCCAGTTCTTACTTCATAGAAGTTTTATCAATGTACTCCCCAGACCAGACCTGCTAGATTCCCTTCCATGCCTCTTGTTCCTTTACACATTTCTGTTTTTCTGGACACTCCATGTCGTTTATTCTCATCTAAAGGTTCGCAGATAGTAAATGGGGACAAAGGGAGAACATGTGGTGAATCTGGGCTACCTTACTCAACGTAACTTCTTAAAGATCCATCTACTTCACTTGCAAATTTCATGATTTTATTTTTCTCTTAAAGCTGCACAGTAATCCATTTTGGATATAAACTACATTTTTGATATCCATTTATTGAAGGACTTTTAACTTGTTGCTATTTCTTACCTATTATAAACAGAGTTGCAATGAACGTTGCTAAAATTCCTAAAAAAGAAGACTGAAAGACAATATAAAATGGAAGGATAAATATTATCTTTCACTTGTTGGTAGAATTACTACTATGAAAGTGACATTCTTACCAAAACCAATTAACAATTTAAATCAATCTCAATAAAAATATCCATAAAATTCTTTACAGAAATAGAAAAAAATCTGAAATGCATATCTAGAGATTTCAGATGGATTAAACAATATTGAGCATAAAAATTAATAATGGAGGGATGTCTAATTCAGACCTCAAGATATATTATAATGCTAAAGTAATTAAAGCAATATGGTTCTCTCTCTCTCTCTCTCTCTCTCTCTCTCTCACACACACACACACACACACACACACAAATGTAAACAATTGAACAGAAAGATAAAGGCATGTACTCTTATCTACAGCCATCTGATATTTGATAAAGAGGCAAAAATCACACTCTGGAAGAGAGATAGCACCTCCAGCAAATGGTGCTGGGAAAACTCTACATTTTCCATGAATAATACTGAAAATAAATCCATGACTATCACCCTGAACAATGATTAGATCCAGGTAAAACAATGGCTACAATTTGAAGTCTGAAACACTGAAAGAGCTAGGAGAAAACTCAAGCAGTACCCTGTATGATGCAGGTGTAGGAAAAGAAGGCTGACCAAGACTCCATGTACTCAGGTTTGAAGGCCTATAACTGATGACCAGATCTCATAAAAACCTGGTACTGGAAACCTAAGTAACTCCCCTAACCAATGAGGTGATTGTTACTAGAAAGAATCTATATCCACTAATTAACTATACAAGTATAATCCCTAAAAACAATCTATAAACATCTGTCTTTATATCCACACATAAGTGTAGTCATCACCACTCAGCAAGGAAATTTCTTTTTAGAACATTCAGAGACCATTAAAGAAAACTACAATCAAAATGAAGAGTTGTGGAGCCTAGATTCAATAGATACAGGTACAAAACACTCCTGTACCTAAGTATACAGGAACATTATGGAAGAGGGATGTAAAAATTCTAGCAGCCAAAGGACAGGGAAGTTGGCTGTGGCATTGTATCTTATAGATATATCAGAAGTTACACTATGAAGTCTCACCAAAATGACCTCACAAATATGAGCGGAACAATGATAACACCAATGAACCCACAAAACTGTAGATGAAAACCCAGGAGACTTCAACTCTACAAGAAGAACTAAAGACAACTGAGGAAATCTGAAAAAGATAGGTGCTTTGCCCAAGAGAAACACCAAGCAAGTGGTTCTCTAGTGCCAAACAATTATCCCAGAAAATATACACACAGGTAGATTTTTATGTACTCAACAAGTTATATTTTGGAATATATATGCATTACCTCACACACACATGCACACATATACGCACACAATATACATAGATGTGAAATAACAATTAATAAAATGAGAGGTCATTAATTTGAAGAGCAGTGAGAAAATTATGGGAATATACGAAGGAAGGAAAATGAAGGAAGAAATGTTAGAATTAAATTATAATCTTAAAAACAACATACAGTCTTTCTGTACAGCTAAAGAAACATTCATGGGGGAAGAAGATGTCCATAGAAATAGAATTTTTGCAATTTATGTATCTGAAACATGATTAATATCAAGTATATAGAACGAACCAAGAAACAAAGTATCATTAAAATATGGGCTGAAAATCTAAGCAGAGTACTTAAATGAAATAATCAAATGCTTAAGAAATAACTCAAACAGTGTTCATCACCACCCCAATTTGAGAAATAAAAAATTAAAGCATATGAAATGAAATCTCACATCTGTCAGAATGGCAAAGATCAACACAACTGAGAACAAATACAGGCAAGGTTTGGAAGAGAAGAACCCTCATTCACTTTTAATTGTAATACAACTGCAAATCTGTATGAAAAATTCTCAAAAATCTAAATATAAGTCTATCATGTGATGCGGTTATAATGTTCCTTGGCATATGCCCAAAGGATTCGATATCATAGTCCAAATCTTTCTTGTGATACCAAAATGAGATGCCATTTGCAAAGTTAATGATAATCTGTGTTCTGAATATTCAAGTGCAAGCACAGTTTTCATTCTTTTAGCCATAAAACCATTTATATGTCATATCAAAAACTAAAACCAAACAAAACCAGTCACCAAAACAAACAAAGAAAAACAATAAAACCCACACAAGTAAGTGATAAAAATAGCCAACACATGAATAGTAACTGCTAACCAGGCTAAAGTACCCTACGTAATTCAGATCAGCCATCAAAGTTCATGGTCAACAGGTTACTGCTTTACTTGAAGGTTTCCTTACCTAATTGTTCAGGGTTTTTAGGAACATTTTTCATAAATGATTTCATTTATCCTAGATCAACTTTGAGGGATTTTAAAGTTATATTTTCTTTAATTCTGTGAAAACTCTATGAAATGTTGGTGATGAGGGAGAATTGGGATGGTGGCATATTAATAATTAATATAATAATCAATAACCATTACCATGGTTGGTTCTTCACACACTGCATGAGTTTTGCCTAATGTTTTGTATATCATATCAGTGGGTCTTTATCACAATTCTATAATATTAGTATTTTAATTTCATTAGGTAAACTGGACTGCACAACTCCTCCTAGTTTAGATGAAAGTATTTTCATCAGGTTTGTTTCCAATGTTCACATGTTAGTCCATGAGTTTTACATTTTTTAATGAAGAGAATAAGAAATATATACATACACAAATAAATTAAGGTGCTATGCATATAAATAAATTCTTAATGTAGCCATACAAATTTATTATTTTTCTTTATATTTTACATGTATGCCTATGTGCGCACACACACACATACATGTACATATCAACATATTATTTTGGAGGTTGAGAATTATTCTACCTTTCCTATCTTTATTATAATGGGATGACCATTGGATTATGAATATTCATGATTGCTCACAAAAGAAAAAAAACTCTCTGTGAGTCATAATCTTTCTATAAAGGGAAAGGCAAGAAAAAATCTTTGAGATAGGCCATTAATCCAAATTTTCCAAGTTCTGGATAGAAGAGGATGTTGACTGGCATGGGAAATGAATCTGCAGACAAGTTTCTTCCTATCACATTAAATCTAAGAGTGAGTTTTACAGTGGCTCTAGTTTCTTTTAGGAAATGGGACAACTTGTATTGATATAAAATACTTAAATCTCTCTTTTGAACACAAGTGACAGTATTAGGTGAGACAACTGCAATATGTTTTCTCTCATCCTGGACACCTTCATCCAAGAAAACTTTGGCTGAAGCAGTAATCCATTTTATTTTACAGAAAAAAAGAGAGAGATCATATTCTGAGGGCAGTACTCCATGCTTTCTTCCTGCTCTCTCCTTTGGTAGGCATGTATAAAACCACACATACACATTACTAAAGAGCAAATGAAAACAGAAAAAGACAAAAGCAAATCAAACAAGCAACAACAACAAAACAAAAACAAAAAATCATGTACTGAGAACCAGTCTCAAGATGGGATTAAAACCCTCCCTTCTCTCATAGTAACAACATTCTAAAGACTCATATTTACCTTAGGCCAGAATAAAATTGTCTAGGAAAATTGTAATGATAAACATTCCTGGAACTGAATGAGACTTACGTTTGACAATATTAAACTTAAAAGCCAATGGAGCTGCTGGACATGCTAGTGCATTCTGCACTGGTAGGTACTCAGGAAGTTTGGGAAAGAAGATCATGAACTCAATTAAAACCTGTGCAGCATAATGTGACACTGTCTAAAAGCACAAAACAAAATAAGTATATCAGCGAGCTGAATAAAACACATTTGCCTGATGCAATTCAAACAAGGCACACTCAGTCATGTGCCGAGAATGAGGCACTCAGACTGCTCTGCTTTCCCTGTGGCGCGTGACTGTCAACAATCAATTTAAATTTTTTATATTAAAATGTAATTATTTCATTCTCCCTTCTTCCTTTTTGTCCTCCATCTATTTCCCATTGAAACTTGACCTCTCTCAAATTTGTGGCTCCTTTGTCCATAATTTTTGATATCACACAAATAAATACATACACACACACATACAGATATATGTATATATATCTGTGTGTAAGTATATATATATATATATATATATATATGATTTTATGCATATATATATATGCATACAGTAAACCACCACGCAAACAGTGTACATAGTGCAGTCTCAGTAGTTGGACAATGGCTGTGTTCACCCAGCAGGGGCTGAGACCCTGGTAGCTGTTTGTCCCGGAGGGTGATTTCTCTGCTGTCCCTTTCTAGAGCATTCCTGTTGAGTGGCTGCCTCCTTGCTGGAAATTGGAAGAATGGGTTCATTCTTCCAATGTCATATATATATATATATATATATATATATATATATATATATATATATGAGATTTAAGGACTGATTACTTTGGATTAGCTCAGTAAATATTGCATAGGAGGAGGCAGAAACATTGTAAGAGCCAGATGGCCAGATAGTTGGTTGTGAGGTTGCATTTTGTACAACTGTCACATTTACTTTTCTAGGAAAATGTCCTTTAAATTCTTCCACATAATCAAGGCCAATGATTATATATTTCTACATCTTTGTTGAAAGCCTTCCCTTAACATAGTGAATAGTGAGTGAACTGTTCTCTAAGATAACCTCTATACCAAGCAAAGAGAAAAAAAATAAATATTTATAACCTGTGAGTGAATGAAAAGAAGACTGTCATGTACAAGAAAAAATTGAATAAATGTCTTGATTGCTTTTTAATAACTACTTTTTACAAGCACTATGAACATAGGAGTGGCCATTGCATCCAGTTGGAATTCTATGGGCACATAATTAAATCATTTAACATGAGTATCAGGTACATAAAGGCATTACTTAAAATATTTTAACTTGAGATATGAGACAAGGTGTGTTATCTCTTTTTTTTTTTCTTTTTAGCAATTAAAGAGATAAAAATTTAAATAGCTAACAATAAATCAGCATTTGGGGCTAGAATATACCCTTTAGTGGAGGTTGTAGAAGAAATGACTCAGGGATTAACAGTTCTCATTATTCATGTGGGGTACCCAGGTTCAGTTTCCAGAACCCAATAGCCACCTATAAAACAAGTTTCAGGAGATCTGAAGCACCTTACTTTGTGTAGGAATATTCAGAAATAATGTGGACTTAAATTGATTCAGGCACACTTATGTTCACATAATTAAAAATAAATAGAAAAATATTTTCAAAGAAGAAGTACTATCAAGATGTAAATTTAAGATAGGATTATCAAAATGGTAAATGTGTACAGTTTGAGATCCAAATAAACAATTTAAAGAGAGAGTTTACATTTAGAAATGGAATATTTTATAAAAATAAAGTGGATGAGAAGGGTGGAGTTGGGGAGAGAGGGGAACCTGATCTGATATTGGGTGAGAAAAAAGAACCGAAGCCCTGAGGGCCAGCAGAAAGAAAGGAAACAGGCAACTTCAGGAAATAGGAGGTTGGGGGGGACCCTCCAGAATGCACCAGAGACCTGGGAGGTAAGAGACTCTCAGGAATCAAAGGGAGGAACCTTAGATGAAATGCCAGACAGTAGGGAGAAGAAACTTATAGAGCCCACCTCCAGCAGGAAGACAGGGCATCAAATGAGGGATGGGGTTGCCATCCCACAGTCACATCTCTGACCCATAATTGTTCCTGTCTGAAAGAATTACAGAGATGAAAATGGAGAGGAGCCTGAGGAAAAGAAGGTCCAAAGGCAGGCCCAAGCAGGATCCAGCTCAAGAAAAGATCCCAAGACCTGACACTATTACTGAGTTTATGGAGCACTCACAAAAAAGGGACCTAGCATGACTGCCCTCTGAAAGACCCAACAAGAAGCAGATATTTGCACCAAAGCAATGGACAGAAGCAGCTGCCTGTTGTTGAATTAGGGAAGGCTGAAAGAAGCTGAAAAGGGCTATCCTGTAGGAGGACCAGCAGTCTCAATTAATCTGGAAACCCGAGATCTTTGAAACACTGGACCACCTAACAAACAGCATATACCAGCTGATATGAGGCCCCCAACACACATACAGTAGAGGATTTCCAGGTATATGTTCATTCAGAGATGATGCACCTAACCCTCAAGAGACTGGAGGCCCCAGGAAGTTTAGAGGTCAGGTGAGGTGGATGATGGGGGCATCCATATGGAGACAGGGGGGTTGAGGAGGAGGTATGGAATGTGGAGCAGTCTGAGGGTAGATTGGGGGGTCCAGGGAATAGAATATGGAGTGTAGAAAATAAATTATTTATCAAATAAAAAATGAATGTAAGAATGTTTGGGCACAGGAGAAGAAAGAATACTGAAATTATAGAAAACACAATATATTCTTTAAAAACTGTAAAAAAAATCTAAGAACAGCTTCAAAGAAACAGTAAGAAGATACATGTGTAAACAAGAGTCTCAAAAGAAAGAGTGGGATAAGTCTCAAAATCTAGATGACACAATTACTTAAAATGTTTAGAGAACTTGAAGAAAACTAGAAAAAATTATATTTAGACATATCACAGTAGAATTACTGAATAAAGTATAAAGGAAACTTCATCCTTAATACAGATATAGAGGACATCCTACACACATGGGAACAACAACAACACGAAATGGCTGACATCTCATCAGAAACAATCCAACCCAGAAATAATTAACTGCCATCTCCAAAGAGATGAGTAAAGAAGAAAGAATAGCTGTCAGCTAAATTTCTATACCTAGTGAAAGTATCATTCAGAAGTAAAAGACAAAAGGGAGACAAGACAGTCTCAAACAAAAGCTGAGTGAATTTGTTGTCAACGAACTCAAAACGCAAGAAATACCAAAAGAATTTCTAAAGAAAAAAATTGTGACAAAAGGAAATTATCAAAGATGGAAGCACAAATCCTCGAGAAAGAATGATGGGCACCAGAAGATAAATATGCCATGAAATTCATATGTAAAACTACTCCTGATATTCCAGCTCCAGTAATGAATGTAGGGTGCGATTCATATGATATGTGGAAATTAAAAGTGACATCAATAGACCAGAGGAGAAGAGGAAATGATTGAAGTTACTGATGAAGGTTCTTATACTCAGGAAATCCTTTATGAGCCAAGAATGAGACTGTAAAGAGTGTCAACCCAGGCAAAAGCACAGTTTAAGGTAACAGCAAGAACACTGTAAATACAAAACCAAAAAGTACTCAAGTAACAAAACCCCAATCAAGAAATGCATAACCATTAAAACGAGATTTATGAACTGATACTATTCCCTGCAAACTAACTCCAGAAGCTAAATACTATAGTTAAAAAACAGATTCCATAAAGACAAGTTATATGCATATTAAATGGACATATACAAGGCATATATGTACGTATACACACACACATATACATATATATAATATAAACACCACACACATATGTATGCACACAAACACACATATATATATGAGAGAGAGAGAGAGAGAGAGAGAGAGACTCTAGAATTAATAAAATCTAGCTAAAGTTTGGAAAACAAAAGAATTGGTTGAAAAGTAGTATTAAGTATTGGGTAAAACAGAAAGCCAGTGTGCATTATAAATGTGAAAAATTATAAGCCTCAATAAAGACTGTTATTAGAATTGAAAATATTCCATAATAATAAAAGGGCATGCCAGATATATTCAATAGTACAATTTATTTATATAAAGGTAGTATCAGACATGCTCAGTCTAAACCCATTTATGTCTCTGTCTAGTATTAACCAATTAACAAAATTCATAAACTAAGATGCATAATAATAGATTAAAGAATTGCAAACACTAGAAATAAATTTAATATATTCTTGACAATAATCAAACACATAAATTTTTTTTTTTAGTAAAATCAAAGAAAGGAGACCAATTAAATAACAGATATATTTATTTGTGATTGGAAGACTTCAAGTTGAATCCAGAATGGCCATAAGTGTCCATTTTGGCCTCAATTAAATTAATATCCAATTCATATATTTAATAGATAACTATAAAGCGATTCAAATTTTTATATGCACCCAAAAAGACCCAAGATATGTGTAAATATTTTCCTTTTACTAGATTTAATAGAATGCTTGTTCCTTTTCTGTTTTACCATCCTTCTTCCTCTTTCATTCCCATGGTTCATTTGGTCTTCCAGGTTTGTCCTCATGTACCTGCACACATCACAAATGCAAGTATGTATATAACACTACTTTTAGATATCTTCCTCTTTCCTTATAATCTCTCTAGTTTCATGGACTATCTGCACATATATATGCATATATTCATGTGTATGTGCATATATATATGTTTAAATCTCAAATCCAGATATGAAAGAAAAAATATCACTTATCTTTCTTTAAATTATTTCAGTTAATGAAAAAGTGTACAATTCCATCTGTTTTGCTTTACATGTTCCTTATAAATATCTCTAAATATAGTAGCCAATTGTTTGTGTGTTTTAAAAAAGAAACTATAGTATACTGGGATTCTATTATAAGAGATTTTATCATCCAAGAGAGGTGGAAGTGAGATCACTCTTTTCCAAGAACTACATTTAGCTGTTAAAGAAAAGTAGTGGAAATAGTCAATATCATGTTTGAAATGTGGATATGAGATTACTGAATTTTATCAAAAGTAAAGAAACTGACTATTAACAAGCACGGTTTTAATATGTGTACATTTGCCTCAATAATTCCAATTTAAGGATAAACAGTAAAAGCAGATTTAATCTTCAATAAGAAAGTGAAGGAATAAAGAATTAGTCAAGATATAAATCTTAAAAAGCAGTATAATGTGGCACTGGTATCAATATAGACTATGATATATTGAGAAAACAAGAAATACTGTATCAATGCAACAGTGGGGAAAAAGAGAAGCTGTATCATTAATATAAACTTTGAATTCTAACTGATGTGGTACATAATGATTTATCACACAGTTCATAAAGATAAAAGTAAAAATCGTGAAAAATGATAATTAAATAAAGAAGATTTCACAGATTTGAAGTAGGAAAACTGGTACTCCAAATTCACAAAACTAAGTTTTAATTTGTAAAGGGATAAAGGTTATAAAGATTCTATTAAAAAAGTGAAAATCTCTACTCTCTCTCATTGCTCTTCTATCCCTTTACCCATCCCCCTGCATACAAATATCTTTTTCACAGTCGTTATCTATTCAGCTTATTTTGTTATAGAGGGTTGGACTGTGGGATTTCCTCTGTCTTGTATGAGTAACCGTGATGTATTCTTTAGGCCCTATGGAAGTAAACATGGGGTTGCTCTGCACTTATGTATAAGATGGTTGCTTCAAGTCTGAGGGTGATATTTCTCATTCTTTGGTCCTAGATTCTGACTCTTACATATTTCTCGTTCCCTCTTTAGTAGTACATCCTGAGCCTTGAAGGGAACACTGTAAATCCCCCAAACCTAAACCTTCACTTATTCTCAGCATCTTTGTCAATTTTACATCTCTGTCCACAGTTATTTACTGTAAAGTGAGGTTTCTTTAAGGCTGAGCACATCTTTTGCTTATGGGCAAAAATGTACAAATTGAGAAGGCAGTTTGATGTTATGTTATTCTCTTAGTTGGACGTCTGACTTTCTGAGACACAGACATAGACTGATAGTACAGCACCCGACATGAGTTCCCTTCTGTGAAACAGGCCTCAAATCCAGTCAGAGGGCAACTGGTTACTTCTACAAGCATTTAGAAGGCACAGCTTGCTCAAAAGGCTGGTTGTTTGGCTTACAAGTTTCACAGCTGGGTAAAAATGAACCCTGGCCACTTCTTGAGAAGGTTTCCAAACCTTGATAGAGAAATTTGATTGATTAGTATGGTGCTTTTTAGGAGTATCATTATCTTCTAGTGCAGAACAACTCAAATTCAATCTCTCTTTTGTATTGTTTATTTGAATTATGAGTAGCTTTTCTTATGCCTTTTAATTTTTGCATACTTTCACTAGTGTATTTAGAATTTCATATGTGTTTTGGTCAAATTTGTGTACACCTCAACTTGTGTCAGGTCTACAACCTTCTCAACAACAATTAACAAAAATGCAAAAAAAAAATTGCTGCTCAATATTTTTGAATGTGTCGTCTTCCACTGATTATGGTTAATTTAATCAGGAACTATACAATTATTTAAAAAGAACTTTGCTTCTCCTAACACTTGTCAATAGTTTTATGACAAGGGTGGAATTAATGCTCAATTTCTCTCTTCCTATTGGGATTTGGTGTGGCTCTTTGATCTGTCTAGCCATAGGATCTTGGCCTCAGAAAGGTCCCAGATAATTGGAGCAGGAGTTGAATATCTTCAGAAGGTGGTTCGTTTCTCCATGATGTTTGTTCCACAACTGTATCATGGGACATATTTTTACTAGGCAGTCTTTATATTAGCCTACAAGGTTTCCAGATGGTAAGTCTGATGGCTGCTTTTCTACTCCCATGGAGTAAATATTACCTTCACACAATAGGAAAGCTGTCTAATATGAAGGCAATTCCAATTTACTAGTATCTTGCATTTTCCATGTTTATTGATTCAACTATGTGGTATCTCCAGCAATAGGATCAGAATGGCAAGTTTTGGATGGATAATGACAGTAGCCTACAATGTTTTGGGTTGGAGGAATTGTCTTGTGGAAACTTACAGGTCAACAATGAAAGTAAACTATTCGGTCTTATATGCTTTCTGGTCTTATTATGGGCTACCATTAGTATACATTATTATATGTATACGTAAGGGTTGTTTGTGAACTTCTACAATAGTAGGTTTCCTTGTGACTTTATCCAAAGGTCTTTAGTGTTAGTTATCAATACCCATATGCTCTCATTTATCTTGCTATCTTCCCAATTTAGCCTTCCCTGTGATTTTCATAATGTCATTTTCTTTATAGCTCAACAATATCCTACTGTATAGATATGTCATATCTTCAGTTAATGGATATCTAGCCTGTTTCTATTTGTTTGCTACTGTGAATAGAGCAAATATAAACATGGATGAGTCGATATTGCTCTAGTAGGTTCTTGAGACCTGAGTTTATGCTGGAATGGGATACCTGGACTATGTGGTAGATTTGTTTTTACCTTTTTGTAGAGGATTTTTAAAAAGTTTTACCTTTTATTTATTTATTTTTAATTAATTAATATCTTATTTATTTATATGCCAACATGCTGTCCCCTCCCACTACCCCTTTGCAGAGTTCTTGTCCCCATATTTCCTCCCTTTTACTACTGAGAGGGTGCATCCCCCCATACCCTCACCCTGGGGCATCAATTCTCTACAGGATAAGGTGCTTTCTCTTCCACTGAGGCCACACAAGGGAGCCCTCTGCTATATATGTGCTGGAGCTTCTTTGGTTGGTGGCTCTTTTTGTTGAGACTTTGCAGAGGGTCCAGGTTAGTTGACACTGTTGATGTTGCTGTGAATTTGTCTCCCCTTCAGTTCCTTCAGTCCTTGCCCTAAATCTTCCACAGGATCCTTGACCTCTATCCCATGCTTGGAAGTGGATATATGCATGTGTGTCAGTCAGCTGCTAGTAGAACCTCTAACAGGACAGCCATAATAGGCTCCTCTACAAGTACAATGTAGAATCAGTAATAGTGTCAGGAATTGGTGGTTTCCCATGGGATGGTCCATCATTGACTGGCCATTCCTTCAGTCTCTTCTCCATTTTTGACCCTGCATTTCTTTTAGACAGAAACAATTTTGGGTAAAAAAAATTGTAAATGTGTTGGTGTCCCCATTTCTCCACTGGGAGTCCTGTCTAGTTACTGGAGGTGGCCTCTTCAGTCTCCATATCCCCACTGTTGGGTATTTTGGGGGACTTTATTCTAATTTTCAGAGCTTTATCATGATTGCCAAAGTAGTTACTCCAGTTTCAAACACAACAGCAGTGAGTAAGAGCTCTCTTCTTCCCATATTCATGTCAACCTTATTGCTGCTTTGCTTTGTGTATTTTCCTTAGCCATTCTGATTGGGGGAAAGTAGTTTTAATTAGCATTTCGTTGATGGCTAAATGATTTGCACATTTTTTTTAGTTTCTCAGCCATTTGTATTTCATCTTTTGAGAGTCCTGAGAATACCCTTTTAAATACTTCCATCATCATGGTTAACATCCCGTTTTCACCTTCATTTTCCCAGTCTCTCTATTTCCTTCCCTTGTTATTTTTATGCTATAGTTGAGTAATGTTAGACATAGACATTGTCTGATGTGACAGATGATTTCTACAATTAATCCAATTGGTCGTGGCAATGTTTTATACAGGAAATGTTTTCCCATTGCTTTAAGCTCATTGCTGGCTATATACCTGGTTGAATTCAATGTATCTTGGTTTAATTTTGATAGGTTATACTAATCTAGAACACCATTTAAATTTTTCCATTATAATTAAATATAAGATATTAAGTTATGTCCACATAGTGTTCTGGAATCTGCTAAAACGTCTCCCTTTTCATCTCTAATTTTAAACTTTTTGTCTTTTATATATTTATTTTTGTTAATTAGGCTGACACCTTGTTAGTCTTTATATTTGCAAAGAACCAACAATTTGTTTCAATAATATTTTCATAGAATTTTATCTCATTTATACTTTATTAATTTCTTGCTATTAATTCTTTTAGGTTTAGTTAGTTCTTGCTTTTCCATGGCCTCATATTTTATCATTAAGCTATTTATTTGATATTTCTCAGATTTTTGTTTTAAGTAGGCAATTAAGGTCATAAACATGGCTCTTAACATGGCATTCATTGATATCTGTAGATTCTAGTACATTGATTCATTATTTTCATTCAATTCTGAGAATATTTAAAATTTAAATATTTCTAATACTGTTGATTTTACTGTATTTACTTCAGTAAACTGTCCTGGTATTGTGTAATTTTTCCCTGTTTCAAGTTGGGTGTGTTTACCCCTAACCTTTAGTTCAAAGAACCCCTTTCAGTATTCTCCTTTCTTCTATCTTTATCAGACTCTTTTAACATGTTTATTTTTACTTCAATTTCAGAAGTTAGTTTTCCTGATCCCAATGCTCTGGCTTGGAAGTTGTGACTTCTTTTTTTTTTTTTTTTTTTTTTTTTTTTTTTTTTTTTTTTTTCTCTTTTTTTTTCTCTTTTTTTTTTAACTCTTATTTACTTATTTTATTAGATATTTTCATTATTTACATTTCAAATTTTATCCCATTTCCTCATTTCTCCCCCAAAAACCCCTGTGTCCCATTCCCCCTCCCCCTGCTCACTAAACCATCCACTCCTGCATCCCTGTCCTGGCATTCCCCTACACTGGGGCATTGAGCCTTTACAAGACCAAAGGCCTCTCCTCTCATTGGTGTCCCACAAGGCCATCCTCTGCTACATATGCAGCTGAAGCCTTGAGCCCCTCCTTGTATACTCTTTGGCTGGTGGTTTACTCCCTGGGAGCTCTGGGGGTACTGATTGGTTCATATTGTTGTTAGTCCTAGGGGCCTGCAAACCCTTCAGCTCCTTGGGTCCTTTCTCTAGCTCCTTCATTGGGGATCCTATGCTCAGTCCAATGGATGGCTGTAAGCATCCACTTCTGTATTTGTCAGGCACTGACAGAGCCTCACAGGAAACAGCTGTATCAGGCTCCTGTTAGCAAGCACTTGTTGGCATCCACAACAGTGTCTGGGTTTGGAGACACAGAAATGAACACACACAAACCTATGGTCATTTGATCTTTGACAAAGGAACTATAACCATTCCATAGGAAAAACACAGCATTTTCAACAAATGATGTTGGTTCAAATGGCAGTTAGTATGTAAAAGAATGCAAACTGATCCATGCTTATCTCCTTGTACAAAGCTCAAGTACTAATGGATCAAGGAACTCCACATAAAACCAGATACACTGAAACTAATAGAAAAGAAAGTGGTTAAGAGCCTCAAGCACATTGGCACAGGGGAAAATTTCCTGATCTGAACACCAATAGCTTATACTCTAATATCAAGTATTGACAAATGGGACCTCATAAAATTACAAAGCTTCTGTAAGGCAAAGGATACTGTCAATAGGAAAAAACAGCAAGCCACAGATTGGGAAAAGATCTTTACCAATCCTACATCTGATAGAGGGCTAATATCCAATATATACAAAGAACTCAAGAAGTTAGACTTCAGAAAACCAAATAACCCTATTAAAAAATGGGAAACAGAGCTAAACAAAGAATTCTCAACTGAGGAAACTGGAATGGCTAAGAAACACCTAAGGAAATGTTCAGCATCTTTAGTCATCAGAGAAATGCAAATCAAAACAACCCTGAGATTCTACCTCACACCAGTCAGAATGGCAAGGATAAAAAACTCAGGTGACAGCAGATCCTGGCGAGGATGTGGAAAAAGAGGAACACTCCCCCATTTCTGCTGGGATTGCAAGGTGTTACAACTATTCTGGAAATCAGTCTGGCAGTTCCTCAGAAAATTGGACATAGTACTACCTGAGGACCCAGCTATACCACTCCTGAACATATACCCAGAAGATGCGTCAACATGTAATAAGGACTCATGCTCCACTATGTTCATAGCAGCCTTATTCATAATAGCCAGGAACTGAAAACAACCCAAATGTCCCTCATCAGATAAATGCATATAGAAAATGTGGTATATTTACACAATTGAATATTACTCAGCTTTTAAAAATAATGACGGGTGGTGGTGGCGCACGCCTTTAATCCCAGCACTTGGGAGGCAGAGGCAGGCGGATTTCTGAGTTTGAGGCCAGCCTGGTCTACAGAGTGAGTTCCAGGACAGCCAAGGCACAGAGAAACCCTGTCTCAAAAAAAAAAAAAAAATGACTTCATGAAATTCACAGGCAAATGAATGGAATGTTTTTTTTTTTTCAATACTCATATATTCAGATTAGAATTTGGATTTGGTGGAAAAGTAACTTTTGTTTACCAAATAGTATTCTTATCTCAGAGGCCTAATGCTGAATATGCTCTCCCTTCTTTTCCTTTCTGAACTCTGACTGGATGACAAATTCAGTGGTTCTGGCTCAAACTCTTCTCCATGCTGACTGATTCAAACTGGTTTCTCACTGAATTGCTCTGCTTTGCCTCAAACGAACTCTGCCCATATGTTCTAAGCTTCTGGCTCCTTCTTATTCTCTGGTTCATTTGTCTTCATGTGTGTCTAACCTGTTCTCTCTGCAAAGTGTCTCTGTAAAACACCTAGTAAAACTCTCTCTCTCTCTGTCTCTGTCTCTCTGTCTCTGTCTCTGTCTCTCTCTCTCTCTGTCCCTCTCAGAGACAAGGGTAACCCTTTCTTTCTCCCTCTCTCCCTCCTACCCTTCGCTCCTGCCCCACCTCTCCTTCCCTGTCTCTGTACTGCACTCTAAAGTCCTTCTGTTCTCCAAGAGTTCAATGTATCTTGTTTCTGACTCATTCTGCCAAATCTTCCTGTAATTTATCACTTTGTCTACCCCTCAACTACATTCCACTTTCAAAAATGGTTGGCTTAATTATATAAACTAACCTTGCTTTCATTGTTTGGGATTAAAGACATATCCTAAGGGCATGCTTGTATTTAAGCCATGTAGTACTACAATCCAGGCATGACTGCATTCCAGCCAGATCATATAGACTAGAATTTCTTAGGATGTGATTCATTGCCAGAGCAGCCATGTTGCTGAATTTAAATTACTCTACAATTTGAGAATCATTTCTAATGATTATATTAAAAATATTAACTGTAGTTTCTTGGTGACTACCATTTGACATTAGATAATTTGCATTTCCTTGATAGTTAAGATTTTTATGACTTTTTTTATTTTCAATATTTATTTCCATAGTTTCCCTTGGAATTGTCTATTCTTGTCTTTAACACATGTATTGATTAATGTATTGTGTTGGTGTTTCATTTTCTAGTGGTTTATATTTTTATTAATCCAGTCTATGATGCAGATGTTGTATTGATTATTGAGATAATTTTCTATGCTATTTGTGTCTTCATAACAAGTCCTTGTCTTTATTCATATCTTTGTCTATGGTTCCTTCTAGAAGTTCTGAGTCTTATATTACAGCTTTTGATCTATTTTAATTGATTTATTCAGGAAGAGATAGATATCTAACTTTCTTCCCTTTTTTCTTTGTTTATTCTTTTGCTTTTTTTGGTTTGTTTGATTTTTTTTGTTTGTTTGTTTTGCATATGAGTATAGATTTTGTAGCACCAACGGTTAAAGAGGGTTTTTATAAAAATATTTTTGACACCAGCTTTGTAAGATATTTTAGACTTTCATTGTGTGGATTGACTTCTGTATACTATATTGTATTTCACTGAAATATATGTTTGTTTTTCTGCCTGTAACATACAGTTTTGTCACTATGGCTGTGGAATATTTATTATTAGGAAATCAAGTACTATGATTTGCTAAATTCTAATTTGCTTTGCTCTTTCTACTTGGGTTTGGTTTGGCTGTATTGAAGAGTTTATCACTTGAATATGAATTTTAGAACTGACTATATTTCTGTGGGCAATGTATTTTAGAATTTTAAGAGGAAGAACCTGAATCATGCTTGGCATGATTGTTTTTATTATACTAATTCTGCTAATATGAATATATGGGATATCTTCCATCTTCTAATATCTTTCCTTTCTTCAGTAACTTACAGTTTGTATTAGAGGAGAAATAGTAGGTATAACATTAGGCATAGCAATCAGGTATATTTGTAGATATTTTGTTTTATCTTATTGAGATAACTGTGAGTAGTATCTTTTACTTATATCTTTCTCAGTAAAGCTTGTTATTTATAAGGAAAACAGGTTGCTGTTACTCACATGTTTTTAACATGCTGCTTATTAAATCTGTTCATCAATCCTAAGATATTTTAAAGAGATTCTTTAAGGGTTTAAGTATAGACACAGTCACCTATAAATAGTTATATTTTGAATTATGGATGACCTATTTTGATCCTTTTTGAATTTTTCTTTTTTTTTTATTGCTCCAATAATGACTTCAAATACTGTTACCTTAAATAGCAGTTGATTGAGCACTTATCTTTTTTATTTTAAAGGAAATGTTATTTTTCTTATTTAGTACATTTGTTTATAACTACCATATATAGCCTTTTCATAGAGATATATAAAATGTATCATTTTATCCCTAATTTTGAAGGCCTTTTAAAAATACTAATTTAATATTAAATTATGTATATATGTTCATTTTCCATATGTTTGTATGTACACTTCAGAACAAGTGCCTGTAGATGCCAGAAGTTGATTTCTGATCTTGTGGAGTAGAATGTACAGGCAGATGTGGGTTTCTGGATGTTGTATTAGAGATCATATCTAGGACTTCCCTAAGTACCATAGGTATTCTTATTTACTGAGCCACTTTGCTAACACGTATAAAGGATTTTTATGAAGCAATGTCAAAGTTTGCAAAAGGCCTTCTAGTGTCTATCACATTGATATTGTGTTTTCTATCACTAAGTTCGTATGTTGCAATATTTTTATCGATAGGTGTATGCTCAACCAAATTTTGTATCTCTGGAACAAAAACAAATTGACAGTGTCATACGATTTTTTTGTAATATGCTCCTGGATTTGATGCACAAATATTTTGCTGAAAACACGGGTGCCCATTTTCATCAGAGTGACAAAGTTCATCAGCAGCTTATCACACACACACACACACACACACACACACACACACACACACACACTTAGTCCTTCTGTATGATTCAGAGAGAAGGGGTCAAGTGTGATCTTTAGAGGTAATCTAGCTACCTTATAGAAGATTTTTAAGTCAGCAAGCTTTAATCTAACCTGATAGTCCTCAAGATAAGATATTGTTTGGATGTTATTGTGTATACTGGGAAGACCTGAATATGACAGGCTGAAAGGTACATCATCTGGCAGTAAATTATTATATAACTCTGCCCTCTGAAAATTGTTAGAATTTGATAGCACATTTCAAACACTAGCATTTGGACTAATACTTGAACAGCTCATTGGAATGCATTAATATTCTTCTCTATGTCCTTAAACTCTAAGCCAGTTCATCTTTGTTGGGTTCTTGGAACATTTTTCAGAACTATGTACTGTCCCAAATACTTTCTGACATTTTATATTACATAGTGAACATATAATTTATTTACCTTCCTTGAAAGCTGTGATAGCTTCTGGTAAAATTTATGTGTACACCAATATGCAACTCTAGTTTATGCATCCAAGATCATCATTTTGATACTTGGATATAATTTTCTTATATAGTAAATGTTGGTTTCATTTCTAGTACCTGTAGTTATGACTCATTTTTCCTTTCAATGAGAATATTTTTTTTAATTTTTTACATGACAGATTTTATTTCCCCCAGTCCCCAGTCCATCCTCCGACTGTTCCACATCCCATACCTCCTCCCCACCTGCATTCTCCATGAGGATGTCTCCATCCACCCCCCACCCCACCTGACCTCTAAACTCCCTGGGGCCTCCAGTCTCTTGAGGGTTAGGTGCATCATCCCTGATTGAACACAGACCCGGCAGTCCTCTACTGTATGTGTTGGAGGCCTCATATTAGTTGGTGTGTGTTGCCTGGTTGGTGGTCCAATATTTGAAAGATCTTGGGGGTCCAGGTTATTACAGACTGCTGGTCCTCCTCCAGGGTTGCCCTCCTCCTCAGCTTCTTTCAGCTTTTCCCTAATTCAACCACTGAGATCATCAGCTTATGTTCATTGGTTGAGTGCAAATATCTGCATCTGACTCTTTCAGCTGCATGTTGGGTCTTCCAGAGTACCATCATGCTAGCTCCATTTTTGTGAGTGCTCCATAGCCTCAGTAATAGTGTCAGGCCTTGGAACCTCCCCTTGAGCTGGATGCTGCTTTAGGCCTGTTGCTGAACCTTCTTTTCCCCAGGCTCCTCTCCATTTCCATCCCTGCCGCTCTTTCAAACAGGAGGAATTATGGGTCAGAGTTGTGACTGTGGCATGGCAACCCCCTTCCTCATTTCATGCCCTGTCTTCCTGCTGGATGTGGGCTCTATGAGTTCCCTCTCCCTATTGTTGGGCATATCATCTATGGTCCCTCCCTTTGAGTCATGAGAGTCTCTCACCTCCCAGGTCTCTGGTGCATTCTGGAGGGTACCCCAACCTACTACCTCCAGAGGTTGCCTGTTTCCATTCTGGCCCTCAATCCTTTTCCCTCACCCAATACCAGATCAGGCTCCCCTTTCCCCCACAATCCCTGTCCACTTTCCCTCCCAGATTCTTCCCTCCCTCCCAAATTGTGATTGCTTTATTCTCCCTCCCAAGTGGGACTGAGGCATCCTCACTTGGCCCCTTCATCCTGTTGTCCTTTGTGAGTTCTGTGGACTGTGTCCTGGGTATTCTGTACTTTTTTGGGGAGGGGGCTGATATCCACTTATTAGTGAGTACATACATGTGCGTTTGGATCTGAGTTACATCACTCAGGATGATATTTTCTAGTTCCATCCATTTGCCTGCAAAACTCAGGATGCCCTCTTTCTTAATAGCTGAGTAGTATTCCACTGTGTAAATGAACCACATTTTCTGTATCCATTCTTCTGTCATGGGACATCTGGGCTGTTCCCATCTTCTGACTATCACAAATAAGGTCCCTATGAACAGAGTGGAACACATGCCCCTGTGGCATAGTGGGGCATCTTTTGGGTATATTTCCAAGAGTGATATTGCCAGGTCTTCAGATAGATCTATTTTCAATTTTCTGAGGAAACTCCAGATATTTTTCTAGAGTGACTGTACCAGTTTGCAATCCCACCAGCTATGGAAGGATGTTCCTCTTTCTCCACATCCTTGCCAACATTTTAACAATATGTTTTTCTGTGAATTATTTATATTTTGAAAAAAACTGATTAGTAAACACTGCAAATTATCTACATAGTATATTCAGCTTCTAAATACCTCTACACTGTTCTTTTCATATTAAATCAAATTTTAGCCAATTGTTTTATGAAAATATGCAATTTCTAATCTTGATTTAATATATTTTCAGAAGTCTATCAGAAGCAAAACATATATAAACACATGACTTACCTATTATAGTTTTCATGATTCAAGCAGTAAAAATAGGAAATATCATGGAATTGTATATAACATATACAGCATACATTTATGTTTAGTCACCTGATAGTCTGCATATAGTTTTGTGTTATTATTTATATATTTATTTTAACATTTCATGAATTAGCGTAAAATGGGAATATTGATATTTAATTATTGTTATATGCTATTTATGGAAAATTTCAAATTTGCAAGTAAGTAATAAGTAATGTGTTTGTGAGTCTGTGTCACAGAGTCAGTATTTAGATAAGAATAGACCTAATAGATCAATTAACTTTTACAAGAATTTTATTTTTTGCTGTCCTCCTTCTGAATACTAGAAACATTATAGTTTAAGCAAAACAATCTATATACAGACAACTTTTGCTTGATTTAAACATCTCCAATTTGCTTTTAACCCTTGATGCATCCAGTTTAATCTTCCCTCTAGTTAGTGTTACTGAGCTCCTTCTGCTAGAGGCTTGAAATGGCATCACCCTTAGCTCTCTTTATTTAAGTGTAGACATAGGCAATGATTACAGCCTTGAAAACTCCACACTCTTTTGTCACTTCGAAGGTGGTATTTTGTTCTTTAATTAGAATATAAGCTTCCTGAACACTGAGTAATGAAATATTTTATACCCGAATTCTTTACTAATGATTCCCCGTATTTTACAAGGATGGACATAAAAGGCAGACACTCAGGAATAATCAGAAAAGACCATTTTCTCATAGAATTATTCTCAAATTTGAAAAGATGAGTTTAACCTTCATTCTTTCATTTGTACATGGCATGATGTGTTAGAACAGTTTCATTTCTTCCATTTCTTAGGTAATTAATTCCATTTCTGTTGTAATACAGTTTTGGAGGTCAGGCAAATTGTCGACTCTTCTCTAGGATTTCTAACCCAATACCACATAGCATGGAGTAATTAATTAACAATGAATAAACAATAAATGTACCAATGCATCATTATAACACTGCTTGTACCACCTACTAACTTTGGTGGATAATACTTTGGGGTTCCAAGTTTCTCGTTTGTATAATTAAAATAGCATTATGTCCTTTACAACAATATTGTATGACTGAGGATAGCAGAGCATTTTGTCTATTGTCAAAATTGAGCATTTTGTTAGATGCATAATGAACAAAATGATCCTAATATAGGCATCTCTACTAAAACTCAACCTTTTATGTGTAAAAATTCTGTTTGCTGTTTATACAGATTCAGGATGTTTGCATGTGCTTTCACTTCCTCCAACCTGACTGATACGCTATAAATTTTCATATTTAAAACATAACCATGGACTTATCCTTGACACTTCCCTATAATAATAATTGACACTATATCCTTTCTTTATAGTATTGTGATATTCTCCAATATACATTATCTTGGGTATATTTGCAGGGCCTTCATTCAATACAGTCTGTGATGCTGTGACTAATGTGGTTCTAAACATATACTAGTTGAATAATATAATTTTTCAGTGAAAAAATAAAACAAAAGAAGATTTCAAAATAACAACTTCCAAATTTCTTTCATGATTTCTTTCAAATTATGGAATAGATCTTGGCATACTATTTAGAAGTAGAAACAGTATGAGAATTAGTCAACATATGCTAAAATATTAAACCTAACTCCACCAGCTTTCTGGGTTCTATTTTACTACTCTTTGTCCTGACACTGAAACTTGGCAGGTAGAAAGTATGATTTAGTTATTCACCTCTATCTTGTGGAAGAAAGACTGTGGTATTTCAAAATTAATTTTGACAGATATGACAAATGGGGGTTGCCATTTCACACCTAGAGCGTGAATATTTCAATGGCAAAGAGTCAGCAACTGTTAATTAGAGATGAGTATTGTTAATTGGGCCCAGTGTTGTGGCTTTGTCATCAGCTTCAGACCCTTTCAGATGTATTTCATTGAGTCCTTTTGGCCTGATGGAATATATGTCTTTTCTTTCTAGCATGCTGATGGCAATTTGGTTCCCATCCATTTTCTCTTGCCTTATCATATGCATTCAGAGGTGTAAACTGTATATTGATAACGCATTTTGTATAGCAGGTCTCCTTTTACTTCAATTCAAAGCATTCATTTAACATAGAAATACACTATGTTATTTACTTCATCCATGTGTATATCCGAGGCTAGATCATGTAAACTGATCATGGTGTGACTGAGAAGATTCTTCTCAGTCAAAAATGCTTATATTGTAAATGTATTTGTTATAAATAATCATTTTCCTGTAAAATAGTAGCATCTATAACTACTCAACCATCCAACACATGTTATTAACCAATTAATATTTTAATGTGCAAATAGTAATTCTGAAGATGAAGCAATAGTAGCAGAGATTATTCATTGAAACACACTAGTAAATAGGTCCATATGAATCCAAATCCATTAACATTGATTATACAAAAACAACATAAAAGGCTGGAATATGCATTTAAACATAATTCTTTTAACAATTATTTCCCTATGAATGTACAGTAGCTGTAAAATTCTATCACAGTACTTCTACCTGTCTAGTGTAGATGAGAAAACTAGTCTGATTGTGTTGTTATATACATGCCTCATAATTGGGAAAGTATGGGATGAAAGGCAACATAAAGAACTAGTTACTGCGCATCCAAGGTCTTCATTTCTCTATACTTTGAACATCCTCGCAATTATGTTCAGAAAAAAAAATGTTTTCAAATGGTTCCAAATGAACCCTAGTTTGTTTCTCAATGTCTAAATTTGGTGGCTTACAAAAGCCTGTAACTGGAGAACCAGGGGATCTGCACCCTCTTCTGGAATCAGCAGTATCCAAACTCACATGAACACAATCCACCTCACCCAAGATAGACACATATGTAAAAGTAAAATAAATGTTTAACAACATCTCAAAAAGTAGCACTAAAACTACTCTCAGCTTAAAGATTTGCACATAAATTATCCCTGCCTGTTATTGGTTATGTGTTCATTAAACTGAGGAAATGACATCAGCATAGTGAAGTAAGCAACATAAGAAGTAGAAATGCTCAAATAGGTCATATCCAGCATCTGCTAGATCTAGCTAAATTTTTCTTCAAATAGTCATTTTTAATTTTATCATAAGGATTTTTTTCCAATAATTATAAATTATATATAAAAATTCAGTTATAAAAACCAGATTCTGTTTATTTATGCAGACTGTATATAACAAGTGGCATCTGATACAGTCTCTCTATACAGAAATCTCTTTTTAAATGAATAAGTGAAATAATGAAAAAATTGTGAGAATTATATCATTCTTGTGAGAAACTTTGAAAGGTTAATTGATGTTGCCACTGGCTTATTTGCCTCTAATTATTACCTAAGCAATTATAAATTTATATGAGAATGATGGAAACTTTGAAAGAAACTGTTACCTTGAGAGATTTGATATATTTCAGTCAAAGAACTAGGTATTTTTAATATTCTTAAATTTTTTATTTGCCTACCTATTACAAAATAAATCAAGTAAAGCATTAACATGATAAGACAAAGACTCAATTTTGGGGAACCAGTGGATAAATACATTCTTATAATAAATATTAAATTTATCATCCATTTATATTAATAAATAATATCACATTACCTCCTCCCAGTCTTCTCTGTCTCTCTATGTCCCTTGTGTCACCTTTCATACATATTCAACACACTTAAAACACTTTTATCAATTTTTATTTTACTCTTCAAGTTATAATTAGTAAGTATCAAACTAACCCAATCCCATAATAACTTCAGGAAGCCATTGAGATAATATTACTAATATCTTACTTGAAATGCCAACTCCTAGAGCTTTGATTGTTGCTCATTGAAAAACTAATGTCCTTCTGGACCCCCTGTCAATTTTGCCATTTAGAAAGGATGCAAGAAAAATATTTTTGAATTTTAACATTTTTTATTAGATATTTTCTTTATTTACATTTCAAATGATATCTCCTTTCCTGGTTTCCCCTGTGAAAAAACCCCTATTCGTTCCCCCCTCGCCCTGTTCACCAACCCACCTTTCCCCACTTCCTGATTTATATACTAAATAATCACTAATTCATTTTATAATTAATGCTGATACCCTATAAAGTAATAACTGTGGGTCTATGTCAGACTACTGCATATTCATCCTTTTCATATACAAGGGAATGAATCCATTACAAACTTTTTGAATCAAAAGATACCTCATAGAAGACTTACACATAATTGAGCCTTGGTGACCAGAAATAGGCAGATAAATATTGAATTGAAAAGGTAGAATTTCATGGTGTTTTTGTCTTTAATCCCCCAAGTAGGGTAGTTAGTTCTGGTGCAGAGTCAATTAGTATACATATGGAAGCAGTTTATTGATGCAGTTTAATCCCAAACAAATGTGAAAATAAGTTCACATTGTATTGTAAATAATTTACATTCATTATCATCTACTTAAGAAACACATGCTTTGAAAAAATAATTATGTTTTTCAGAAAAATTCTCAAAAAACTATTTCCATATTTGTACTTTTGAAAATTATTAATTTTAATACAATGTCATATTTCTTCAAATTAAAATAAAGTGTAAGCTTTTGTTTAAAACTAAAGTTTTATTTCCAAACTTTGCCTAACTGAAACTACATTATTATAAATTATTTAAGATGTATACAATGAGTCTGCATATTTAATTGACTATGCAGCATTAGAAAGCATTAGGAGCTATAAGCTACTGCTCAATAACCACCTACCACTTAGGTCAGGGCCTTGCTCATGGCATGGGAGCAGTCTATCAATGAGCTACATCCCATCCCTCTTAGATAGTTCTTATAAAATATTTTATATCATTATTAATTGAGATACATATAAAACATTATTGCCAGAAATAACTCTACTTCCAACACCACCAGAACAACTCAATAACAAGGTTAATATTTACTATGGACTTTGTATGTACAGATTATTTGCTTGTAGTCTTCATTTCCAGTTGACATGTGTCAACCAGAGATATAGTTATGTCTTATTGCTGAAGTTATAAAAATTGTATTGCTTTCTATATGTAATCAAAGTAAAATAGATACAATATTAATTGAGTGGACACTTTCTGATAATATTAAGTTTCTTTAACTGATTCTTTAAAAAAAATGGAGTGTATTCCTTTTTAGTCTTCATAGTAAATTTTTATTTTAATTTCATACATGAGTATATCATATTTACATCATTTACAGTCCTCTTTTCCTTCCCATCACCTCCTCCCATATCCCTCTCAAATTCATAACTTCTTCAATTATTATTATTATGTATACACAGGATTAGGACACTATCAGGGGCTTTTTTCCAGAAGAAAACTCATTTGCTCTCCAGCACCAGTTATTCACTATCTGTAGTTCTTCATCTAGATGCATAGATTTATGAAGTTTTTCCCATCCCTGTAGCATGTTGATTGCTTGTCCCACGTAGGTCCTATGGAGCTAGTCATATTGTTGAGATTTTATGTGAGCAGCATTTCTGCCATGTCCAGAATATGGTCTCTTACAGCAACTGACCTTGCACATGTCTTTTAAAATCTTTTTGTCCCTTCTTCCATGATGTTGCCTGAGTTGTTTTATAGATGACAAACTGGTTCTGGGTCCTAATGGTCTGCATTTTTTTAACCAGTTGTGGCTTTCTTTTATAGTTTTTCTGTGCTTGCTTCAAAAAGAAGTTTTTTTTCATGAAGGGTGAGAGGTATATTTAATTGTGGATAAGTTTATAATATAGTTAAAAGATGTACTAATTTAACAAACTGGTAATGGTAGAGTCTCCCCTAGAGTCTATAAAAATCTATATTTTACAGTATCTAGCATGACTTCCTCACTTATGAGGCCTTGAGTTAAATTAAAATGCAAGTGGGTTACCCCAAAGATGGAAGTACCATTGTTCTACAATGTGACATACCTTATTAGTCTGGACATTGTGCCATTCAGAGGCTTTACAGGTGGGCAGATGGGGTTGTCAACAATTATTCTCTCTTGGCAACTTACATAGCAGCTTATGATACTATGAAAGTTACTCTCAGGGAAGAGGTTTCTAAGTCAGTACCAGTTTGGTTCCAAAACCTTATGTGACTAGTTTTTGGTTTCTTCAGCAATCATACCAAATCTGGTAGTCAACCAAGAGCAATGGCAACATCCTCTATTGTATTGAGAGTCCCCTGGAACCCCATTATGAACCCATAGAGGTGTGTCTTATCTAGTAGTATTTTTGCTGTTGTTGTTTATTCCTTAAATGCACTGTGGTTTCTGGGGGGCATTGTCATTTTTAGTCTCCTTGAAGTTTTAGCCCAAACTCAAGAAACCTACAGATATGGTGTTTATCTTACCTATGGTTTCCATTACTGTGAGGAGACACCATGACCAAGGCAATGCTTTACAGTCAAACATTTAGTTGGGGCTGGCTGACAGTTTCAGGGCTTCAGTCTATCATTATCATAGCAGAAGGCATGGCAGTGTCCAGGTAGACACGATGCTGGAGAAATTGAGAGTTCAACAGCTTGATACCAAGGCAGCAGCAGGAGACAGACTTCCATAAGCAGCCTGGAGGATGCTCTCTTTTTTCCACTGGGAAGAGCTTGAGCACAGTACCTTAAAACCCACCCCTGAGTGACACATTTTCTCCAACAAGGCCCCACCTCCTAATAGTGCTAATAGTGCCACCTCCTATAGGTTAAGTATATTAAAATCATCACAGGGTGCTAGCCAATAGTTTTAGAGGGTTATTCTATTTGTAAAGCACTTGATCATCTTCCAGTTGCTTTAGGAATGTGCCTTTATTCAATCAACAAATATTTAAGATTATTATTATGTGCCATGAGCAGGACTAAGCTTTTAACTTAATGTTAAACAAAAAAGTTATTGTCACAATTCCTTGAAGAATTAGAAACTAATGGAAAAAACATCTGTGTTATATGGAAATTATTAACAGTAAATTATATTAAAAATTAAAATATAACAAATTGTATCCTATTGAAGAGGCATCTAATTAGTGGGGGCAAAGACAGTAAGTATAGTAAATGGTTTATTAATGTAAGCTGAGAATGATAACATAAATGGAAGATAACCCATGGTAAAAGAGAAGGAATAATCTATAAATGTGTTTTCTTTAAATGAAGTTGTCTAACAGTGCCTGGAATTTCAATGTAAAAATTGAAAGTAGATAGTGATACAAGAAGCAAGAGAGATCATAACTAGGTTCACATTCTGGAGACTTATTAAGGACATTGACATACTTTGACTTAACAACTACTTGCTTTGGTAATGTCACTCTCCTGTGATGTGTGTTAAATTATTTGGTATATGCTGAGTAATGAAATTAGTTTTATATGACCAATGAAATTAGCCATATATTAATATTAAAATAAATTTGAGTTGTGGAATTAATACATCTCATTTACATTCTACACAAAGATATTAATTATGGCAGATTTAAAACTGACTACGATTACATTCAACTCTTTTTCCCATCATACAGATGCATGGTAGTCTACAAGAGTATATTGCCAGTACTCAGAGGCATAGTACCTACCCTAACTGTGTCCCTTTCGATATCAAGAACGAACAAGATTAAAACTCCATTATGTCCATTTACATTTTATTTGCCTGTGACAAAACATTAAGGATGGTGGCTTTCTATTGGGAAATACACACAAATCTCTTAAAATAAGAAACATTAAGTGATACTTTAGAATGTGTTTTATATGAAACTAGAGTTCTGGATCCAAGATTGAGTGTTGTGATCAGAGACTGTAAGCACGTGCTACTCACATACAATGATTCTCCTTATACACAGCTCTTATTTATGTCTTCATGAGACCATGGGAGGTACCACACATCATCTTGCTACAGATGTAGAGCACCACAAGGGGGAAAAGCTATGTGCTACTAGTATAGTAATCTTTTTTAAGGAATTATTTGTCCAACTATAAGTCATCAGATTGAGACATTTAAGAATCTTTGAATCTCTTATGAGTTAGCTTAGTAAAAAAGTATGTCTGTTTTATTCAAAACTCATGGGGTTTTTACTAGAGGAAAACATCAGAGTTTTAGGAAACCAGATTTCTAACAAGAGATTCAATGGTAACATTTTCTTTCCTTTCTCCCCCTGGCTTTTCAATCTCTACTGCTTTTAGGGGTTCAGAATTCCCAGAGAAAGTTTTGTACTAGTGGTAGAGGACAGGGGCTAATATGACTTTCTTTTTAAACACATAGCATCTCAATTCTTTAATTATTTAGCCAAACATTTTAGAATTCAAATACTATAATTTGTAATTTATTTCATAATTCCTTCTCTAATAAAGTCTTATAAATTATCTTCACCAAAGACTTTTTTACAAAAAAAGCTTTGAAATACAACATTAAAAATTAACTTTCCTGAGACCACTGTCCCATGACCTCCATCATCAGCCTCATGGCACTATCTCCCTGAGAAGGTCTCCATGGACCTTCTCGTTCTTGTCTATCTTGAACATAGCCAGCAGAAATAAGAAACCTGAAAATCCCTAACCTCCATTGTGAGGTCCATGGTTCTGACTGTCACATTGAGGAGACCTGACATCATCAGGAACATACAGCCAACATCAGGGACAACCAGGTGGCTAAATGTGAACATAAAAACACAATCAACAATCTTATAAAGAAGTCAGGCCTTTTAAGAGGAAATGAATAAATCAAGCTTCCCAGGACCCCACAGGGATGACATTAGCTGAAATACCCTACAAGGGGAGGGAGAATATGTAAAGACCATATCCAGAGGTTATGCATGTTCCCTTGGTTGAGGGATGGAGCCACCCACCCATCTTCAAAATTTTAACCCAGAATTGTTCCTGTCTAAAGGAAATACAGGGGCCATTTTCTCTCTGGTGAGTTTCTAAGATGGGAGCAACCAGCTGGGAGGCACAGGCCCCATGAGTCACAGGGGAGTCGCAGGACGGCAGGGACAGGATCCTCTCAGCTTCCAAGTAACAGAGGTGGATCAGCGACCTTCTCTGCCCTTTCCCTGCAATGGAGGGCCTGCCTCCAAGGAGCGATTTAACCCAGAGACTCGGGTGAGATCCCCCATTTTCTCTCTGGTGAGTTTCTAAGACAGGAGCAGCCAGCTGGGAGGCACAGGCCCCACGAGTCGTAGGGGAGCTGAAGGGCGGCAGGGACAGGACAAGCTCTAGTCAGAGACACTAAGAACATCTAACACCAAAAATCAAGAGATGGCAAAAGGCAAATGCAAGAATCCTACCAACAGAAAGCAAGACTACTTGGCTTCATCAGAACCTAGTACTCCCACTGCAGCAAGTCTTGGATACCCCAAAACACCGGAAAAGCAAGAATTGGATCTAAAATCATATCTCACAATGCTGATAGAGGAATTTAAGAATGACATGAATAACTCCCTTCAGGAAATACAGGAGAACACAGGTAAAGAGACCAGCCCAACTTGGGATTCATCCTATACACAAGTACCAAACCCTGACATTGTTACTGACCCTATGTTGTGCTTCCAGACAGGAGTCTAGCATGGGTGTCCTCTGAGAGATTCTTTGAGCAGTTGACTGAGACACATGTAGATATTTCACCTAACCATTGGCTTGAGGTTGAGGACCTTATGGAATAGTTAGTGTAAGATTTGAAGAAGCTGAAGGGGATCACAAACCCAAAGGGAGTCCAACAATATCAGCTAACTCAGACCCCTTCAGAGCTCACAGAGATCAAGCCACCAACTGAAGAGGATACAGGATCTGCTCTGTGCCCCTAGGAACATATGTAGCAGAGGACTGCCTTGCCTGGCCTCAGTTGGGAAGGATGCAGCTAATCCTGTACAGACTTGATACTCCATGTAAGCAAGATGCTGGGGGATGAGGTAGGGGTAGGTGGGTAAAGTAGGGGTAGGGGTAGGCAGATTCTTAGAGGCAAAGAAAATAGGGAATGAGGTAAAGAATTCTGTGACAGGGGACCTGGAAGGGGGTCAACTTTTGGAATGTAAATGAATAAAATAATTTAATTTAAAAAATAAGAAAAAAAGAAAAGAAAACACAGAGAATCCTGGAATATTCCATGGAAAAAAGGATCTCAGGCATAGAAGAAATTGTTATATCTGTCAATGACCATGTTAATTTTAAAATATTCCTGACACAAAACATCTAAGAAATCTGGGACACTATGAAAACACAAAAAGCTAAGAATAATAGGAAAAGAAGGAGATTTCCAGCTACAAGGCAAAAAAATATTTTCAAGAAAATCATAGAAGAAATTTTTCCCAACCTAAATAAAGATATGCATAGTATATAGAACATTGAATATATTGGACCAGAAAGAAAATTCCACTGCCAAATAATAATCAAAAGACTAAATGTACAGAACAAAGAAAGAATATTCAAAGCTGCAAGAGCAAAAGGCCAAATAACATATAAAGATAAAATTTTCAGAATTACAGCTGACTTCTCAATAGTGACTCTAAAGTCCTGAAGGGCCTGAAGAGATGGCTTATAGACTCTAAGAGATCACACATTTCATCCTAGTCTACCATCCCCTACAAAATTCACCATGGAGAAATAAAACAAGATAGTTTATGACAAAACCAAATTTAAAAAATATAGAGCCACAAATCCAGTCCCTTAGGACATACTAGACAGAAAACTCCAACCAAAAGAGCTAACTACACAAAAGAAAACACAGAAAATGAAAAACTCCACACTAGCAAACCAAAGGAAAGGAAACACACATACATACACCCACTATTACCACCAATATCAAACTAACAGAAATTAACAATACTTGGTCATTAAAATCTCTCCACATCAATAAACTCAATTTTTCAATTAAAAAATATAAGATGACGGGCTGGTGAGATGGCTCAACAGGTAAGAGCACTGACTGCTCTTCCAAAGGTCCTGAGTTCGGATCCCAGCAACCACATGGTGGCTCACAACCACCCGTAATGAGATCGGACGCCCTCTTCTGGTACATCTGAAGACAGCTACAGTGAATTACGCCGGAGTGGGGCCGGAGCTAGCAGAGTTGGAGTGAGCCGGGCGGGCAGAGGTCCTGAGTTCAATTCCCAGCAGCCACACACATGATGGCTCACGGCCATCAATACAGCTACAGTGTACTCATCCACATAAAATAAATAAAATACATCTTTAAAGGAAAAAAAAATATATAAGATGACATAATGGGAGCAAAACCAGTTTCCATCACTCTGCTACACATAAGAAGCATACTTCAGCAAAAAAGATAGACATTACCTGAAAGTACAATGCTAAAAAAACTGTTCACAGGCTAAAGGTCCCAAGAAGTAAGCTACAGTAGCCATTCTAACATGTAATAAAAGACTTTCAACCAAAATTAATGGAAAAAAAAAGATGAGGATGAGTAGCTTATTCTCATCAAAGGATAATACCACTAAGATGACATTTTAATTCTCAACATCTATGGCCCAAATGCAAGGGTACCCACATATCTTAAAAAATATTAAAGTCAATACATCAAACACCACCCATTAATAAGGGAAACATCAACACCCCACTCTCATCAATGGGCAGGTCATTGAGACAGAAACTAAACAGAGAAATAATGAAATTAATAGACATTATGAATCAAACGGATCTAACATATCTACAGAACATTTCTCACAAACTCAAAAGAACATGCTTTCCTCTCAATTCCTCTTGGAACATTCTCCAAAACTAACTTTATTGGGCACAAAGCAAACCTCAACAGATTCAAGAAATAACCCTTTACATCTTATGATACCACCATAGATTAAAGCTGGAATTTATCAACAACAGAAAAAATGAAAACCTACAAACTCATGGAAACTAAAAATCTCTCTACAGAATGAAATAAACAAATTAAAGACTTTCTGGATTTCAATTAAAATGAAGGCAAAACATATCTAAACCTATGTGACATGAGTCCTAAGAGGAAAGTATTAAAGTGCCTTCATTTTTAAAAATTTATTTATTTATTTATTCATTTATTTATTTATTATTAATCATTTCATTTGTTCCCATCATAAATGATATCCCACTTACTGGTTACCTCTCTACAAGCCCCCATCCCACAACCTCCCTCTCCTTTGCCTCTATGAGGGTGTTCCTCCACCCACTCACCCTCTCCAACCCCACCTTTCAAACATCCTCTGACACTGGGGCATCAAACCTGAAACTGGACAGATCACATACTAGCAACTTAAAAGCACACCTGAAAGCTCTAAAACAAAAAGGAAATGTACTAAAGAGAAATAATCCACAAGTAAAAATAAAAATCATGACTGAAATCAATGAATTAGAAACAAAAAGAACAATACAAAGAATCAAGTAAACCAGGAGCTGGTTATTTGAGAAAATCAACAAGGTGGATAAACACTTAGCAAAAGCAATTAAAAGGTAAAAAGTCTCTATCCAAATTAATAAAATCAGAAATGAAAAAGGAGACATAACAGCAGACATTGAGGAAACCAAAGAATCATGAGGTTATAGTGCAAAAGTCTGAACTTCACAAAATTGGAAAATCTTGATAGATACCACTTAAGAAAGTTAAATCAGGATCAGATAAAAAATGTAAATAGTCCTATAATCCCTAATGAAAAATAAGAAGCCATTAAAAATCTCCCAATTAAAAAAGAAAAGAAAAGAAAAGCTCAGGGCCAGATGGTTTTCATGAAGAATTCCACCAGACATTCAAATAAGACCTAATAGCAATAATACTCAAACTATTCTACAAAATATAAAAAGAATAAACATTACCAAACTCATTCTATGAAGCAACAGTTATCCTGATACTTAAACCCCACAGTCTGAAGAAAGAAAATTTCAGACCAATTTCCCACATGAGCACTGATGCAAAAGTGAGTCCAAGAACACATCAAAACCATCATCCATCATGGTTAAGTAAGCTTCATACCAGGGATGCAGGATTGGTTCAACATACAAAGACTCATCAATATGATCCACCATATAAACAAACTCAAAGGAAAAAAAAATACATGATCATCTCTTTAGATGTTGAAAAAGCCTTTGACAAAATACAACATCCATTCATGTTAAAACTCTTGGAGAGATCAGGAACTCATGGCACATAATAAAAAAATATACAGCAAACCAACAGTCAATATACAATTGAATGGGGAAAAACTTGAGAAATCCTACTAATATCAGGGCCAAGACAAGTTTGCCCACTCTCTCCCTGTCTATTCAGTATAGTACTTGAAGTTGTAGCTACAGCAATTAGACAACAAGAGGCTATCAAAGGGTTACAACCTAGAAATGAAGAAATCAAGGTATCACTATTTGTGGATAATATGATAGTAGATATATTTGACCCCCAAAATTCTGCCAGAAAACTCCTATAACTGATAAACATTTTCAGAAAAACAATGGCTAGATACATTAATAACTAAAAAAAAGTCAATAGCCTTCTTTTATACAAAATAACAACAACAATAACAACAACAACAACAACAACAACAACAATAATAATAATAATAATAATAATAATACAGGTTGAGAAAGAAATTAGGGAAACAGAAATCCTTACAATATCCACAAAATATAAAATATCCAAGTCTTTGAAGAAAGAAATTGAGGAAGATATTAGAAGATGAAACTATTTTCCAGGCTCATAGATTAGTGGGATTAACATAGTGAAAATGACCATTTTACCAAAAGCAATCAACAGATTCAGTGCAGTTACCACTAAATTCCAACACAATTCTTTATGGACCTTGAAAGAGCAATTCTCAACTTCATATAGAAAACCAAAACTCCTAGGATAGTTAAAACAACCCTGTATAATAAAAGAATTATTAAATGCATCACTCTCTGACTTCAAGCTGTATTACAGAGCAAAAGTAATAAAAACTTCATGGGATTGACATAAAAAGACAGGTTTATTAATAGAATAGAATCAAAATTCCAAAAATAAACCAACACACTTGTAGATACTTAATTTTTGACAAATAAGCCAAAACTGGACAGTGGAAAAAAGAAAGTGTCTTCAACAAATGGTGCTGGTCTAACTGGATGTCTGCTTGTAGAAGAATACAAGTAGATCAACATTTACCACTCTGCACAAAACTCATGTCTAAGTAGATCAAAGACCTCAATATGATACTGGATACACTAAATCTAATAAAAGTAAAAATCTGGAAATGCCTTGAAAACATTAGCATTGGAGACAAATTCCTGAACAGAACACCAATGGATCAGGCACTAATACGAAACAATTAATAAATGGTGCCTCATGATGTTGAAAACCTTCTGTGAGCCAAAGGATACTATCAATAAAACACAACAGCAGCTTACAAAATAGGAAAATATCTTTGTCACCCCAATATCTGACAAAGGGCTAATATCCAAAATATATAAGAACTCAAGAAATTAGACACCAACAACCCAAATAATGCAACTTTTTAAAAATGGGATATATAACTAAACAGATAATTCTCAACAGAGGAATCTCAAATGGCCTAGAAACAAAGAAATGTTTAACATACTTAGTCATCAGGAAAGTTCAAATCAAAATGATTCTGAACCAGTCAGAATGGTTAAGATAAAAAAAAAAAACCCTCAAGGATAGCACATATTAGTGAGGTTGTAGAGCAAGGGTAACACTCCTTCATTGGTGTTGGGAGTACAAACTCAAACAACCACTCTGGAAATCAATTTGGTGATTTTTCAAAAAATTTGTAATAGTGCTACCTGAAGACCCAGCTACATCACTCCTGGGCATATACCCAAAAGAAGTTCCATCATACCACAAGAATACTTAATCAACTATGTTCATAGAAGCTTTATTCATAATAGCCAGAAACTGTAAACAACCTAGATGCCCCTCAATAGAAGAATGTATGAGGAAAAGTCATACAATAGAATACTACTTAGCTATTAAAAAGAAAGACACCATGAAATTTGCACTCAAATACTGGAACTTGGGAATATCATCGTGAGTGAAGTAATCCAGAACCAAACAGACATGCATGGTATGTACTTACTTATAAGTGTGTATTAGTTATAAAGTAGAGAATAACCATGCTACAAACCTCAAACCCAAAGAATCTAAGTAAAAGGAAGGGCTCAAGAGAGGATGCTTGAATTTAACTTAGAAGGGTATATAAAATAGACATTGGAGGGAGATGGATTGAGGCAACTGGGTATAAGAGAGGGTGGGGAGGAAAACAAGACGGGATCAGGTGTGGAGAGTAGGGGCAAAAGAAGTGCTGTGAAATAGAGTGGAAATTGTTGGAGGGACTTCTCTGGGATGATTAGGAGACCTTGGACAGGAAAGTCTCCTGAGAGTCTATGGGGCTGACCCATGCTGAGACTCCTAGCAGCTTGTGATGTGTAGAGCAAAGTGGTCATTTCCTGAAGCCAGGCAGAGCTTTCAGTGTAGGGTGTGGGAGAGCAACTAATTTACAAACACTTAGACACAAAATCTGTCCTGCTTACAAGATATGCAGAGATTGAAATGCAGGGATCAAGACTGTGGAACTTGCTAACAAATGACTTGCCCAACTTGAGACCCAACCACTTGGGACAGAGCTGACCCCTGCCATTTATGATGCTCTGTTATGCTTGCAGAAAGCAGACCAGCGTAACTATCTTCTCAGAAGCTTCATCTGACTGCTGATGGAAACAGAGGCAGAGCCCAACAGCCAAACATTGGGTGGAGCTAAGGGAGAAGTGTGGAAGAATAGGGGAAAATATGAGGGAACCAGTAGGGTCAAGGACACCACAAAAAGACCTACAGAGTCAACTAACCTGAGTCCATAAGGGTTTACAAAGACTAAACCACCAAACAAAGAACATATATGGGCTGAACCTAGGCCCCATACACATTTGTAGCATTTGTGTAACTTCTGAGTCCCCAAACAATTGAAGCCAGGGCTGTGTCTGACTCTGTTGCCTACCTTTGGAGCACCTTCCCCTACCTAGGTTGCTTTTTCTGGCTTCAGAGGATGCAATTCGTCCTGCTGGGACTTCATGAGCCAAGATGGGTTGGTACCCATGTGGTTTACCCCTTCTCTGAGAAGAAGGGGGTATTGGGGCATGTGAAGTTGGGACTGAGAGGAGAGGAGAGAGGAGAGCTGTGATTGGGAAATAAAGTGAATAAATAAATAATAAAATATAGCTTTTCTGACTTTAAATAAGTTACAACAACCAAGTGGCATTTTTTTCTGGTTTATAACTTCCTAACTTCCTAAGTAGGAAGGGAACACCTGTCTCAAATTCAACAACGATTTGTATAATGAATTTTCATTTAATTTAGACTAGCATTAGTTGATTTCCCTTTTGCCCCTGAGTGTCAAAATCCCTTGGAACTTCTATGTCTAGTTTTGTTGGTAAAAATGGATGAGGATGGGTGTTTGCTACAAAAGTTATATATAGTTATTTTCTTATTTTTCTTTTTCTTCATTTTTCACCACTGTAACTCAATTTTAAAATCACACCTGAGTTCAACCATTCTGCTGCACATAAACTCAAAAGCAGTAAAATACAATTTTACATAGATTTATCTAATTAATCTCTATACTGTTTTGTTTTTATTTCTTTCATGTATATGCACATTATTGTGCATACATATATGCATTTACATATTTGGAGAGTCTAGAAGGTGTCTTTCTCAATCACCTTCTACCTTACAAATCAAGAGAGGATCTCTCACTAGAACAGAGCATGTTGATCCCAGTCTAGGCAGCCAGGTTGTTCAAATTATCACCTGTCTCTGTCTCCTGAGTTCAGGAATCATGGGAAGGCTGCTATGCCCACCTGGCATTTTATTTAGGTACCGATGCTCTGAAATCTGTTCTGTATGCTTGTGTAGTTGATGCTTTACCTACTAAGCAATCATCCCTGTTTCCACGTTGCTTTCTCTAATGACACCATGAGTCGTATCTATCACTATCAAATATTCTTTAGCAGATAATCTCCATTTCCTTCATGGAAAAATGATTCCTCTTTATTGGAAAAGTAAAACACATTCCAACCTATTAATAATAAGTTTGTAGAATGTAATAAGCATTTATGAAAGCTTTACTTCAGGTATTTAAAGATATTTAAGAGTATGTTTTCTCATATTTTTGATGATAGAACAAGTAATATTTGAGCTAATTTTAACCCTATTTCATTGTTAAACATTTTGAATCCTTTATCCATTCTTATGAAACCCAGCCAACCAATGATCAGTGTTCAAATTTTACTTCCAAATATCAGTAAATCATATAAAGATATACCACAGTAATGACACTCCAATAGTCCAAAAGTCTTCCTTAAAACTCCAGGTTCTAAAAGCTTATTAACTTTAGGATCCATATTTTCAGCTGTTTTTTTTTCCTTCAAAAAGGATGGATATATTGTATGAGAAGCATTCTCTTTTCTTACCAAGCAATAACATCAGCACTTTCATGTCAGCTACTGTTTGTGCCCTCTTCTTTCTTTGGTACTCAGGTATTTAATCCCCATAACAATGTTCAATCATTCCCAAATCTTTCCATTTTGGAAAATTGTTCATTTATATTATTTTCTGAATTATTTCATGAATGGTCCTAAAAGAATGAATATTTTTGTCAGTATGCTACTTTATAATAGCTGTTATGGATTCTATCTGGTCTTGCTTAAAGGGGCTGGAGATTTGACTCAGTGGTTATGAGCACTGACTGTTCTTCCAGAAGACTTGGGTTCAATTTGCAGCATCCAAGTGGCAGTTCAAAATTGTCTGTAACTCCAATATCTGATACCCTTACACAGACATACAAGCAGGCAAAGCATCAATGCACATAAAAAGTAAATTATTTTATTATTTATTTATGTATTTATTTTGATTTTTCAAGACAGTGTTTCCCTGTATAGCCCTGGCTGTCCTGGAATTCACTCTGTAGACCAGGCTGGCCTCTAACTCAGAAATCCACTTGCCTCTGCCTCCCTAGTGCTGGGATTAAAGGTGTGCACCACCACTGCCAAAATCGTTTTTAAATAAAACTTTAGAACTCAGCATTAGCAAAATAGAAATAATAGCATGCTTGTTATATGAGGTTTATGTGAAGGGTAAATATGGTAACTCAAATAATATTTTTTATATTTAAGTAAACCACTTCATCTCAATTTCTTTTATTCCTCTTTATATTAGTCTTTCTACAGTGAAAATTGCTTGATTGACTTCTTCATGAACTTTCAGGGATTATCCAAGTTGCAGCATCGCTGGTTCAAGTTCATCAACTGAGCTCTCTGCTTCAACTGCTTGCCTAGTGGGACTGAGCAAATGCTAGATACTTGGACTTCCATTCACAGCTGCTGCTGACCATTGTTGGGTGTTGGACTACAGACTAGTATCCGGGTCCATTGCACATCAGGCTGGACCGGAGGGAAACTTAGCCTGCTGGAGGTTCAAAGCAGTACCCTCAAGTTAGTGGAAGTGTTGGTGACAAAAGTCTTAAACAGGGCCCTGAGCAGACCTTGGGTGCAAGCTGCACAGCTAGTCCAACAACACCCAGAGGAAGCTCCACTCCCAGGCGCTCTAACACGCCCAGGATCAGAGGTGAGGAGGACACAACATCTGTCCCAACACCAGGAGTAAGTGGGACCAGGGGGACCAGGCACACAGGAACTCTGCCAGCCCAGTGGCTCAGGTTCCTTCCGATCTGTCTGAGCAGACCTTGGGTGGAAACTCTGCAGCCAGTCCCACAACAACCAGTGGAGGAGGAAGCTCCACTCCCAGGCATTCTAACAAGCCCAAGGGTCACAGGATCCCAGAATCACAGGATCACAGAGACAGCTTGACTCTGAGGAGTACTGACATAACCAGGATCACAGGAAGAACAGGCTCCAGTCAGAAATAAGCAAGGGCAGGAAACACTAGAGATAACAAGATGGTGCAGGGCAAGCATAAGAATATAAGCAACACAAACCCAGGTTACTTTACATCATCAAAATCCAATACTCCCACCATAGCAAGTCCGGGACACACCATCACACCGGAAAAGCAAGATTCAGATATAAAGTCATTTCTCATGATGATGATACAGGACTTTAAGAAAGACATAAATAGCATCCTCAAAGAAATACAAGAGAACACAGGTAAACAGCTAGAAGACTTTCAAGAGGAAACACAAAAAATCCCTTAAAGAACTACAGGAAAACACAATCAAACAGGAGAAGGAAATGAGCAAAACCATCCAGAACCTAAAAATTGAAATAGAAACAATAAAGAAATCAGAAAGATACACAACCCTAGATACAAAACCTAGGAAAGAAATCAGGAGTCATAGATGCAAGCATCACCAACAGAATACAAGAAATAGAAGAGAGAATCATAGGGGCAGAAGACATCATAGAAAACATTGACACAACAGTCAAAGAAAAAGCAAAAATCAAAAAATTCCTAACTCAGAACATCCAGGAAATCCAGGAAACAATGAGAAGACCAAACTTAAGGATAATAGGCATAGAAGAGAGTGAAGACCTCCAATTTTAAGGGCCAGTAAATATCTTCAACAAAATTATAGAAGAAAACTTTCCTAACCTAAAGAAAGAGATGTCCACGAACATACAAGAAGCCTACAGAAATCCAAATAGACTGGACCAGAAAACAAATTTCTCCTATCACATAATAATAAAAATACCAAATGCATTAAACAAAGAAAGAATTTTAAAAGCAGTAAAGGAGCAAGGTCAAGTAAAATATAAAGGCAGGCCTATCAGAATTATACCAGACTTTTCACCAGAGACTATGAAAGCTAGAAGATCCTGGGCAAATGACATACAGGCTCTACAAGAACACAAATGCCAGCCCAGGCTACCATACCCAGCAAAACTCTCAATTACCATAGATGGAGAAAATAAGATATTCCATGACAAAACAAAATTTATACAATATCTTTTCACAAATCCAGCCCTATAAAGGATAATAGATGGAAAACATCAACCTAAGGAGCAAAACTACACCCTAGAAGAAGCAAGAAAGTAATCTTTCAACAAATCCACACAAACCTAATTCCACCTCTTACAACAAAGTCAACAGGAAGTAACAATTACTTTTTCTTAATATCTTAATATGAACATTAATATTACCAACATATCCAATTGATTGAAATCCAAAAATATGAAGAATTAGAAATTTGTTGATTGTCATCCAATGGTCTCTCTAATTTGGTAGTTGGAGAAATAGGTTTAATATTGTACAATCTATATATCCTTTCAGCTTGTTTGTGACAGTGTCTTGCTGTGTACAACATAAGGGTCTTGAAATCTTGCTTCTCCTATCTCAGCCTCTCTATTAGTAGTATTGTTTATTTCATGTTTTTACACTATACTATGGTTTTAAGAACAGTTTACATATTTCAAAATTATTTATATACACAAAAGAAGTGTAGACAATCTTCTTGGGAGGTGGCTTGTAAGAGAATAACAAAGAGTGTGACTGAATGCTTTGCTTGACGTTTGTAGCTCTTCTATCAAGTTTGAAGATGACTTTATAAGTTACTCTTTCTCTGAGATGAATGCTTTTACAACTTATCACAGCTAATGAACAAAATTCTTACCTTCATCTAATGTCTGTGCCACCCTCCAAGCAAAAACATTGTTCATTGAAACAGTTGGTGAATGACTTTATGGATAGACCATCTTAACATACACACACCATTTCTGAAATGAATGTAACATGTTCTCTGTAGGCTGAAAATAAAGTCACTCACTCAGGTCAAATAGCTTTGACCATAGCAGGAAGTCTGTATCTAAAAATTGTGCCTACAATTCATTCCTTGGTGCAGCAGAACTGTCAACTCTTAGCTCAACTACAATGGAGGTGAATTCTTTGGTGATGTGAGGGTCATTGAAGTACAGCCTTATTACAATGAAATCCAATGTCTAAAAATTGTTCTTATTTTGGGCTTGTACCTCAGTAGGAGCCAAGATTTTAAGCTCTACTAAATACAAAACAAACAAGCAAAAAGACTTTTTATATTTATGTTCATTTAAGAAAATACTAGTAGTGATGTATTACTTTGAAATATACAGTTAACATGTTTGGAGTTATTTAAAATTTATACTGTGAAAAACGTATATATTTGCAGCATTGCTGTAGACAAACATCTACATAAGACTGTTAAATTGATTGTTGCTTTATATCAAACAACTTTTATAATACTCATTTTATTGTTATAATATTTTATAAATTTTAAGGAATATGACATAAAAAGATATTGTAGGTATTGAAGGGGGTTCTCTGGGAGGAGTTAGGGTAAAAAAGGGAAATAAGAATGTGATTTAATCTATTTATGTAAAACATATTTTTAAATGTTAAAAAATTCAGATATTGAAATCATGTAACTTTTCTCATCATAATGCAGTAAAACTTAAAAAAAGAGAGAGAAAATACATTAGTTGACCAGAAAAACAAACAAACAAACAAACAAATTCTTCAACTGAGCATTGGCCTCTTGGTCAATCATCTCCATGTTCTGGTCCACTTCTCCCCATCAATGGGTCATTATCACAAACTTGAGGTGACTTGAAGATTTAGTTTTATGTCTACTTGCTTCCCTTTTCTAAGATGTTCTGGCAATCATAGAAGTCATCTCTGTTGCTATTTAAAACAACAGTGCATCTCTCAGGGTGTTGTACAGCTTTAAAAATACTCTGTAAGAACTCATAGTAATCTCTGTTACTAATGTTCTAGGCTCTTGAAGACCTCCTGTCTCCTGCCTTCTAGTGTATCAGCTTAAATATATGATTAATACCTATTGGACTATAAACTATTTATCTTAGAAATACATTCCATCACACTCATTGCTTAGTACTTAAAGAGCTGCAAGAGTTCAGTAATCTTTCACTGATCACTTCACTTTTCTACAATGTAAATTAAAGTAGTCCAGTGATCATCTAAACAATTATTTTATTGTTATGGTTATTTTAAGAGATATTGAACTATAATTTTAAATGCATGACTTTATCATTAAATAAAGGTTCAGATAAACATTTATGAACATAAATATAAAAAATTAGAGACTTAACATCTACTAAAATATAGTATCATAGATGTTTATTTTTTAAAAACTGGTGTCAAAATTAAAATATTAACGCTTCATTTTATTTTCTCCTTTTTTATTGATTACAGTAAAAGAGTAAAATCATGGTTTAATTTTAACAATTATATTTAGTAATCAAAATCAAATTCATCAGTAGCTATAACAAATCCCTAACACTATTTGACTCATAGTAAGTTCTCAATAAATATTTGTTAAGTTAGTTTACTGAAGGGTTTTTAAAATATTCAAAGTACATGCATAAAAAATACTCACAGTTTGAACATTATCTTTTATTGCAAATGTTAGGTATCTGATTAGCTTTTTCTAGTCCATTTTTTAATTATATGACTAATTATATTTTAAGTTTTCTTATGAGTACAGGCTAATGTAACCCATAGAGAGCAATCACTAGTATTAAAATTTATCCCCCAAAGTAACATTAAAATTTATTTAATATTATTGGAATTCTATGGTTATAAATTTTGTCACACAATAAAATAACAAATTGCATTGGAGGAAAGCATAACAAAAATATATAAAAACATAATTATGTATACTTACATAATATAGAAATTAAATTGAAAGAATAATTACTTTTCTAAGAAAAAATGTAAATTGGAGACCCTAAAACAAATTTAATGTGACTAAGTGAGGTGCTGATTAGCTTTAAAATCTAGCACATATTTATCACTCATCCATTTAACTATCTATTGTATTTGTGTGCCATCAATCTTTCTATTTGTTCCACTGTACATTTTGAAGGATTAATTCTAAGACTCTGATACCAAAATGTGGGATTCTCTAATCCCTTATTTTAAATGGTATTTGTATTTGTCCTCATCTTCTTCCAGCCTTTCCCTAATTCAACCACAGGGGTTTCAGTCTTCTGTCCATTGGTAAGTATCTACAGCTGCTAGTTGGGCCTCTGAGAGGGCCACCATGCTAGGTTCCTGTCTGTAAGTACACCATAGTATTAGTAATAGTGTCAGTCAGGCCTTGGAGCCTCCCCTTGCTCTGGATCCAAATTTGGGCATGGCATTGAACTTCCTTTTCTTCTGTCTCTTTTCTATTTTTGCCCCTGTAGTTCTTTTAGACAGGAACAATTCTGGGTCAAAGTTTTTCACTGTGGGATGGCAGCTCCATCCCTCCACTTGATACCCTGTCTTTCTACTAGAGATGGACTCTACAAATTTCCTCTCTCTTCATTTAGAAATTTCATCAAAGGTCCCTCTCTTTGAGTCCTGAGAGTCTCTCACCTCCTAGGTCTGTGGTCCATTCTAGAGGGTCCCCCCGACCTCCTGAGGTTGCCTGTTTCCATTCTTTCTGTTGGCCCCTCAGGGCTTCATTCCTTCCCCCTAATACCTGATCATGTTCCCCTTTTCCTCTCCCCACCCCCTCTCTCACCCAGAACCCTCCCACCCGCTGCTCCCCATGATTGCTTTCTTCTTCCTCCCAAGTAGAATTGAGGCATCCTTGGTTCCTTCAGCTTGTTAACCTTCTTGCTGTCTGTGAATTGTATCCTGGGTATCCTGTACATTTTTTGACTAATATCCACTTATTAGTGAGCACCTTTTGGGTCTGAGTTACTCCACTCTGGATGATATTTTCTTGTTCCACCCATTTGCCTGCACAACTCATGATGCCCTTCTCCTTGTTCTTAATAGCTGAATAGTATTTCATTGTGTAATTTTACCACACTTTCTGTATTCATTTTTCTGTTGTAGGGCATCTGGGTTGTTTCTAACTTCTGGCTATCACAAATAAGGTTGCTATGGAACATAGTAGAATGATTTCCAGAGTGGTTGTACCAGTTTGCAATCCTACCAGCAATGGAGGAGTGTTCCTCTTTCTCCATATCCTCACCAATGTATGCTGTCACCAGATACAGATGTTTTTGATCTTAGCCATTCTGTTTGGTGTAAGGTGGAATCTCAGGGTCGTTTTGATTTAAATTTCCCTGATGATGAAGGACTTTGAACATTTAAGTGCTTCTCAGCCATTCAAGATTCTTCTGTTGTGAATTCTCTGTTTAGTTCTATACCCTTTTTGATTCAGTTTTTTGTTTGTTTGTTTTGTTTTGTTTTGGTGGTTAACTTATTGAGTTCTTTATATATTTTGGATAGTAGCCCTGTGTTTGATGAGGGGTTAGTGAAGATTTTTTCCCAATCTGTAGTTTGCCAATTTGTCTTATTGACTATGTCCTTTGCCTTACAGAAGCTTTTCCGTTTCATGAAGTCCCATTTGTTAATTCTTGATCTTAGATCCTGAACTATTGGAGTTCTTTTTAGGAATTTCCCCCCTGTGTCAATGAGTTTGAGGCTCTTTCCCACTTTCTCTTCTAGATTCTTGTTCCTTCATTTCCTATAGACAGCAACAACTTTGTGTCAAAAATTTTGAAGATGGGTAGGTGGCCCAATCTCTCCAATGGGGACCTCTATCTAATGGAGGTGGTCTCTTTAGTTTCCAAGATTCCGTTTCCTCATTATAAGGCATTTCATTTAAGGTCATATCTATTGAGTCCTTGGAGCCTCTCAGACACAAGTTCCCTGGGACTTGCTAGAAGTTGCCCTGACCCCCCAACCATGAAGCTGCATATTTCCATTCAATCCCCAAGTCCTCTGGGCTTCTTCCCTGGTTTTCCCCCATAGCTAAACCTGCCCATTTCCTCCTCTTCCTCCTATCTTGTACCAGGATCCCTCCCTCCATCTGCCTCCACTGATTATTTTGTTCCTGCTTCTAAGTGGGATTGAGGCACCCTCACTTGGTCCCTTGTCTTGTTAAACTTATGGTCACTTTTGGCTAATATCTACTGATCAGTGAGTATATACCATGCATGTCCTTTTGGGTCTGGGTTATCTTGCTCAGGAAGATATTTTCTAGTTTCACCCATTTGCCTGCAAAATTCATAATGTTCTTATTTTTAATAGCCAAATAATATTCAATTGTTTAAAAGAACCACATTTTCTGTATCCATTTGTCCTTTGAGGGATATCTATCTGGGTTGTTTCCAGCTTCTGGCTATTATCAATAAGACTTCTGTGAACATAGTAGAGCATAAGACAGCTATGAACATAGTGGAGTACATGTCCTTGTGAAATGGTGGAGCATCTTTTAGGTATATGCCTAGGAATGGTACCGCTGGGTGTTCAGACAGAACTATTTCCAGTTTTCTGAAAGATCATTAGATTGATTAACAAAGTGGTTGTACAGGTTTATAATCCCACCAGAAATGGAGGAGTGTTCCTTTTTATCCACATCCTCTTTCCAGAAAGTTCTGTCACTTCAGTTTTTTATTGTAGCAGTTAAATTGGTGTAAGGTGGTATCTCAGGATCCTTTTGATTTGCATTTCCTTGATGACTAAGGATGTTGAACATTTCTTGAAGTGTTTCTCGATCATTAGAGATTCCTCTGTTGAAAAATTTCTGTTTACGTCTATATCCCTCTGTTTTTGTTTTTGTTTTTTGTTTTTTTTTTTGGTTTGTTGTTGTTTTGTTGTTGTTGTTGTTGTTTCAAGACAGTTCTCTGTGTAGCCATGGCTGTCCCGGAACTCACTCTGTGGACAAGGCTGGCCTCAAACTCAGAGATCTACCTGCCTCTGCTTCCCAAGTGCTAGGATTAAAGGCATGTGCCACCACTGCCCGGCTTTCTATATCCCATATAATAATTTTTAAAAATTAAGTTATTTGGGTTTTTTCGAGTCTTAATTCTTGAGTTCTTTATACATTTTCACTATTAGCCCTCAATCAAATATAGGGTCAGTGAAGATCTCTTCTCAATGTGCATATTACTGTTATGTCCTATTGCCTGTGTTTTGCTTTAAAGATTCTTTGCAGTTTCATGAGGACCCATTTGTCAATTATTGATCTTAGAACATGAGCCAAGTTCTGTTCAGGAAAATTTCCCTGGTGCCAATGTGTTTGAGGCTATTTCTCACTTTCTCTTCTGTTAGAGTCAGTGTAGCTGATTTTATGTTGAAGTCTTTGATCCACTTGGACTTGTGCTTTGTAGAAGGTGATAAATATGGATCAATTTGCATTTTTCTACATTCAGACCACCAGTTAGTCCAGCACCATTTGTTGAAGTTGCTTTCTTTATTTCCACTGTGTGTTTTTGGCTTCTTTTTGAAAGATCAAGTATTCATAGGTGTCTTGGTCTATTGGTGGGTCTTCAATTCTATTCCTCTGTTTGTCTTGTCTGTCTCTGTAGCAATACTATGAGAATTTTATCGTTATTGCTCTATAGTACAGCTTGAGGTCAGGGATGGTGGTTTCTCCAAAAGTTGTTTTGTTTGTTGTTGTTGTTGTTGTTGTTGAGGATTGTTTTCACTATCCTAGATTTTGCGTTTTTCCGTATGAAGTTGAGAGTTGCTCTTTCCATGTCTGTGTAGAATTGTGTTGGAATTTTGATAAGGATTGCATTTAATTTGTAGATTTTAAAGAATCTTATTAATATTGTAAAGATTGTTCCAGAGCAGGCATTTCTTTATTTTCATGCTCCCATTTTTCTGTGACTGAGTCACTTGTTTACAATTCTTCTCCACTTCCCTCATCTCATTGATTTTGAGGGAGGGAAATCTTAGAGGAATGGAAAACATGAAGTTTTCTATTTTGAACTATCTTTTCTAGCTCCTCAGTGATCTGTTCTGTCTTTTGCTCAGTCTTTGCTACATTTTTAGAGTTATTCTACTTTTTGAGCTCTTGTTTTGTTTTGTTTGTTTCTGCTTTCAATTTCACGAAGTTGCCTTAAGGTTAGATTTAAAATCATAAGACACTATCTTTTTTGGTATTTATCAATGAATGATCCCAAACTGGTAAAAGCAAACCAAGATAAAACAACTTAGTGTTCCTTATAAGCTATATCAGCAGCCCAGGAATATGTGACTATTGACTAGTGGTCTAGTCTCTGAATAACATTACGACACTTTGGACACATTTACCAGAGGATGGTTTTCTGTAATCTATTAATTGACAGGTCCACTGGAGGTTAACCAGCCAGCAATGGCTGTCCTGTGGCCATCTTTTCTCTCACTGAAAGTGGGCTCCATCCACTGAGTTCTTGTCTGGCTGTTTCAAATTCTTAATTCTTTTACTTTTTTGTAGATGACCATTTTTCTTTGTATTAAGTCCCAGATCACCTTACTCTTTTGAACAGATCCCCCTTTTCCATGATAGCATTGTTCATTTGGGATGAAACAAACAGCTTACTTAAAGAAAACAAAAGGTTGTTTCCTTTGTTTGCTTTGTCTATCAACACTAGGAGATTATTATTTTTTTAAAAGCAGCAAGTGCTTTCTCTCAGTGCATGCTATTTCTGAGTCTGTGAGCTCTCAGCAGCCTTCCATGGTGTCAACCCATTATATACCTTTAAAAAAAATCTCTTGCTTCCATTAAACTTTAAGCTGTCAAGGATTACAACGAAAAGATGCAATTTTTTTCACTGCAGGAAAGGTCTGATTTAGTAACAAGCTATATGCTAACAGAGCAGCAGAATCCACATATAATGTTTCATTGCCATGGAAAATATGCTGCTTTTTATGTTCGACCTTGTTTTTTCTTTAAAAAATATCAAGTCCACTTTGCTTTCAAACACAGTAGACACTAAGAATTACATTATTCTTACATTTGTGGGTACAAATCTCAGTATTCAAGTACACACAAAATACAATTAGTGTATATATCGTCTGCATTGGAGACTGTTGAGAAATTTAGTTCACTTTGCTGTCTAGCTTACATGTTTAATATTGATTTAATTAGTCATTTAATTCCAAACACCCTTATTATCTACTTGTTTGAAAAGGCTATTTACTTTCACCGCAATGCATATATTAAAACAAGTGACTGAATAGAAAGCCAGGCTTGTGGCCTGGAGCTTTCTTGCTGAAGAAATGGTATACTCCTCCCCCACTGTAGCTTGAGCATCACAATGTCAAATATTCTGCACACATTCCCAAAGGAATCTGCAAGGCTAATTAGGGTGAGCTTCACCATAAAGAATACAGTTGTTAAAAGAGCTTCTGTACACACGAGAGTAATGAGCATGCTTTGCACACGCTGGGATTTGTTACTGCAATTTGCAGTCATATATCTCTTAGGAAATAACTCATATGTTGTTATTTATTGCGTGTATGACTATTAATGATATATTAACAACTGATGAAAGCAACTTCTTTCACCTCAATAACTCATATACTTAGCTCAACATTTAAAGAGCCAGGGAGGGGTCAAAATTTCTAGAGGGCTACTCTTTTTGTTTTGTTTTATTATTATTCTCCAGGATAGTAAAAAAAAAATTTAGATTAGTGTAAGGGAAATGTTATTAAAAATTTTATTATCATGATGATAAAATAATATTTTTTTAAAAGTGGGTCAATTACTATTTTTAAGTCCTTTACAAATTTAGATGGCTTTTATAATCCAATGCCTGCTATTCCAAAAAAATGTTAAAATTTTTGTTAGATATTATTAGTGACTTAAGAAGGGGCAGGATCACATTCTGAGCTAATTTTTCAATTACTATTACTGGAAGAAATATGTTGCTGCTCATCCGTTCAATCCAAATGCAGAGTAATATGAATACTTCAGATGCTGTGATGGCAATTTATCTTGCATTAAATATACTGGGGAGGTTAAGCTACTGACTTAAGCATGATGTGTGAGGCACAGCACCACTCTGCACTCATGGAAGCTGAGCTCTGTGCTGCTTCCCTTCAGCACTGACAGATTGTTACCAATTAACTACTATCCAAATGTCTTCTGAAAACAGAACCTAGAAACAAGAGAGCTTTTGTTTCAGAAATTAGAAATACAGCACAGATTTTTAAAGTTTCATGAACCATAGAAGCAATAATTGGAGTTAATTCTAGAGTCTACAAACCTGTTTTGGATACCTAAATCATGGGTACTGTATTGCATGCATAGCAGCAGAAATCTTTTCTAAAGATATAAATTGCATTATATGTGTGTGTTATATTTCCAGCAAGACAAAAGATTCTGCCCGTTAAAAAATTTAGAGATCTCAAGAAAGTATGACTCTGTGTCAGGAATTTACACAGATAGTGGTTTTTAGTGGAAAAAATAATTAATGCAGCTTTGATGATCAGGAACAGTGATGGTTGACACAAAGTAATACAATATGAAGAGATGGAAACTGTGTTGCTAATTACTTGGGCTTATAAAATCATTTCTGGTAGATACTCATTTTTGTGATACATTAAGAACTATATTTCAAAGAATATTGTCAGAGTAATAAAGAAAAGCTGGTTTTAAACCCTGCTTTCTTTAAAATACATGACATTGCCTAATTGTGTTTATTTCTAAGTGCATTGAACCTAAAACAGTTAACTGGAGGCATTCAGTCTAACATAGGAGGAGTGTGACATCATTTGCAATTGCTAAGGTCTATGACAGTGTGTGTGTGTGTGTGTGTGTGTGTGTGTGTGTGTGTGTGTGTAAATTCAGTGAACCTCCAAGGAAACAAATAAATAAGCAAGCAATGTGGCTGTGTCTTCAGAACAGACTTTCTAGAAGACTGTAGGGACAAGACTCAAGGGAAACAACATATCTGCATATCTAAGGAGAATGATAACATCAGATGAAACAAGTGCATATCAGGATTGAAAAGGCTGCAGGAGTTTGCAAGCAGATGTCAAAAAGCATACAGGGAAATGTCAAGAAAAGTATAACAAGCAGCTAAACTGGTTGCAGAGATTAGGGTGCTAAATATATGCATGATGAGCACACCACTCTGCTTCACAAGCAAGAAGGGGAAATAGAGCTTCGTAAATAATTCCTGCAGACAAACCTGGGGTTAAATATGGGCAGGCAGAAGAGCAAATGCATTTCTACTTCTTGCTTCCCAAGTACCTGGTCTCTGCAAGGCTGACAGATGAAAAGCATGAAGTTACAAATAAGTAGAAATAGTAAAATAAGTTAGTATTATAAAGGAAATATAAGTAGAGGTCTAGAAAGTTTTGTGAAAATCTCTAATTAATTAATACAAATAGAAATCAGTCTCAAATTATTATAGAAATAAATTCATGTCCATTACAAAAATCTTTTCATACGACTAATATTTCTGAGCCCAGCCTAAAGAATCCTTCAGACAATTTTTTGAAATATCTCAATTCTTATTCCAACAAAAAGTACGCCCATCAATTTATGACAGGTCACCTGATGTAGCAGGTAATAATCTATAAGGTTTTGAGGCACACATTGTTGGGACAGCTACTGTTAGCTTAATATTTACTTTTAAATTTATCTTATTGGGAATAAAGTCATAGCAAATTCCTACTTTCTACTTTTGTGAGATCATAAAAAAATAAACTCACCATTCTGCAAAATACATATTCTTTGACAAGTTATATGATAAAACTATCAGATTACTGAAACATCTGCTTATGAAAAATAATTTGAGAAATTATTAATCATCAGTTCTTCATTTTTATTTCTTTTAGTGATACACTGGAACCTGAAGACACCAGAAACCCTGTCAACAGTCACTCAGACCTTGCTGATTGCTAGCTAGTCTGCATAGTCAAGTCATTTGACCTCCCCTTCCTTAGCTTTGTCTACTATTAACCTAAGCTCCCCAGCTGGTTAATTAGGTGATTCTCAAACAGATGTTTTTAACACATCATTTCCTCAACTGTGTTTTTTTCTTATGAGATTTTTTTTTTAATATGTGAACTACTTTTTTTCTTTCTTTCTTTCTTTTTTTTGGGGATTGGATATTTTCTTTATTTACATCTCAAATACTTTTCCCTTTCTAGGTCTCCCCTTCTGAAGGCCCCTATCCCATTCCCACTCCCTATAGGTCTATGAAGGTGCTCCCTCATCAACCTACTCCTGTACCCCCACCCCAGCATTCCCCTACACTGGGGCATCGAACATCCTCAGGGTCAAGGGCCTCTCCTTCCTCTGATGTCCAACAAGGCCATCCTCTGCCACGTATGTGGCCAGCGCCATGGGTTGCTCTATGTGTATTCTTTGGTTGGTAGTCCAGTCCCTCGGAGCTCCGGGGGTTCTGGCCTGTTGACACTGTTGCTGCCTCCATGGGGCTGCAAACCCCCTCAGCTCCTTCAGTCCCTTCTCCAACTCCTCCATCAGGCACTCCCGAGCTCAGTCCAATGGTTGGCTGCGAGCTTCTGCATCTGTGTTTGTCAGGCTCTGGCAGAGCCTCTCAGGAGACAGCAGTATCAGGCTTCTATCAGCGAGGACTTCCAGGCATCCCTCTGGGTTTGGTGGCTGTATATGTGATGGATCCGTAGGTGGGGAAGTCTATGGATGGCATTTCCTTCAGTCTCTGCTCCACACTTTGTCTCCATATTTCCTCCTGTGAGTATTTTGTTCATCCATCTAAAGAGCACTGAAGCATCCACACTTTGGTCTTCCTTCTTCTTAGGCTCATACGGTCTGTGAATTGTATTGTGGGTATTCAAAACTTTTGGGCTGATATCCACTTATCAATGAGTACATGCTGTGTTTGTTCCTTCATGACTGAATCACCTCACTCAGGATGATATTCTCAAGTTACATTCATTTGCTTGAGAATTTCATGAAGTCGTTATTTTTATTCACTTGAGTAGTACTCCATTGGGTAAATTTACCACATTTTCTGTATCCAATCCTCTGTTGAAGAACATCTGGGATGATTCCAGCTTCTGGCTATTATAAATAAGGCTGTTATAAACACAGTGGAGCATATGTCCTTGTTATATATTGGTGCATGTTCTGGATATATGCCCAGGAGTGGTATGCCTGGGACCTCAAGTACTACTACATCCAGTTTTCTGAGGAACCACCAGACTGATTTCCAGAGTGGTTGTACCAGCTTGCAATCCCACCAGCAATGGAGGAGTGTTTCTCTTTCTCCACATCCTTGCCAGCATCTGCAGTCAACTAAGTTTTTGATCTTAGCCCTTCTGACTGGTGTGAGGTGGAACTACTTTTCATAGCCCCATCTCTGTGAGCATAGTTAGCTGTGGGTCATCTGGTCACCTTGGTTCCTCTGACTGTATATTGTCTATGGAATTGCACTTTTCTTAGCCAGAAGAAAACCAATCAATAAATGTGATTTTATAATCCCCTCAAACATATATATTTTTTAAATTTAATTACTTGTAACTCAGCTAAAAAAACTGCAATAAATTTGCATTATAAAAACATTTTATCCAGTAAAATGTTACATAACATACACATGTGTACACGCACATGTACATACATAGATAGATGCATAGATATATGTCTCTATCTCCCTTTAGGCTTTCTGGTACCTTTTTATGAAATTAACTCTCTGAACATCAAAATTCCATTCTATTCTTCATAGAATTCATGTCTGTCTTCTGTAATATATAAAAGGATGGGTGGACACATGGAGGAGCACCCTCATAGAGGCAGGGGGGATCAAGAAGGGGATAGGGGACTTGTGGAGGGGATACTTGGAAGGAGGATAACATTTGAAATGAAAATAAATAAAATCACCAATAAAAAAGGAAAAAAAGATACTCATTTTGTTTATTCAGTATGTTTTTCACTCTAATCACCACATCATTCTTAACAATAATTCACTGAGTACTTTACCTAGTTTTAGAAGCTATACTTTATACTGTACAAATAGAATAATCCAGGTATAATCTTTTTTCTCAGTGAGTGCATAGATTGGTCGATCATTTTCAAACAGCAAACACCATAGTAGCTCTGCTTTTCACTTCATTGTATATTTATTCACCATGTTTTCCTTTTCTGAAGGGCCATATTTTTGGCTCAAGCCTACTAAAATCTTAACAGTTCTTCAAAGCCCATTTATGGCCACATCTATCATTTTGCAAAGGACTTCAGCTGCCAGGCTACTTTTAGGAGTTCTATAGAACTGGTCAATGGAACAATTGGTAGTTTGCTACCCTCCTAATATTAATACTGTCTACATTAATAGAAAGAGTACACATGGTGGGACTCATGGCTCCAGCTGCATATGTAGCAGAGGATGGCCTAGTCAGTCATCAAGAGGAGGAGAGGCCCTTGGTCCTGTGAAGGTTCTATGTCCCAGTGTAGGGGAATGCCAGGGCCAGGAAGCTGGAGAGGATGGGTTGTTGAGCAGGGGGAGGGGAGAGAGAACAGGGTTATTTATTTTTTCCAGAGGAGAATCCAGGAAAGGAGATATCATTTAAAGAGTAAATAAAGAAAATATTTAATAAAAAATAAAAATAAGTCCTATTTGTCAATTTTTTAAAAAAAGGGGGAAATGTTACCAAGCATAACTATAATTCTGTTTCTTAACATGCCACAGAGATGATTGTGACCAATAAGAAGCTTCATGGAATTCATTAAGGAAACTTGACCCGAATGCTCTATTTGATTGTTTATTGTTTTTTTTCTTCATTTCTTATTTAGAGTATAGATATTAATGTGAGAGATCCAATAGTCATCCACATCCCAGAATGATGTAAGAAAGAAAACTATGTACTAATCACAGAGAAGACTGAAGACACTGGATCTGTTAATTATAGAATTGTTAGTGCAATACCTGCTGAATATCTATGTGCTTCATTTACATGAATAGAAAAACCACATCCATAATTGTAACTCATTGAGCTTCCTTCGTATGGGAACAAGATTTTCATCTCCCTTACTCAATTATAATTCCTGACAGACTCATTGTTACTTAACATTAAATTTGGCCCTTAAAAAAGATCCATCTCTTCCCTACAAGGTATTAATTTTGTGACAACCATTATGCTGTAGAGGTGAAGATGCAAAGACAAATGGAAAATGATCTTTGCCTTCTGGAGGTGGTGGTGAAGATAAACAAGCAAACAGCAACTGGTTCATTTCAATGAACTAAGCGTTATGGTAGAGACAGTTCTTGGATGATATATGAAAACATATTGGAAGGCTATCAATTTAAACACCTCTGATGAAGACTGTGCTAAGCCCTCAAGGCATCCAGAGATAGTTTGTAATGGTTTATAATACAGAGGTGACTTGACTGCTAACCACCTCTTGCCAATGATTGGCATTCAATACCCAGCACCATGTTTGGCCATTTACAATCACCTAGAATATCCATAACTCTACCCTCTGAGTGTCACATGCTGCCTTCAGGTACTTCTGCACGTGAGCACATGTAGTGATACACACACACACACACACACACACACACAAATAAAATTAAGTTATGTTTTAATTTAATGATAAGTAGAGCTGTGAGTGGGGAGGATATGCGGCATGGGTGAAATAAAGAACAAGAATTTGAGGTTTAAAAATATTGAATAATTTTAAAAAGAATACCAAAATGATGTTTGATTTCAGACCTTGCCAATCTTTCTGAGTTACATAGAATTTTGAAAAGAGAATATTATATAGAAAACTCTTAGAAAACCAAATGACATAATAACAAGCCCAGATCAAGAAAAATGTAAGTGGAAGTATCAAAGTTTCTATTGGAATTCGTGGTGGGTGCTGTTAGGGGAGAAGGTAGAATCAGATACAATTCCTGATAGAAAGGGAACATCAAATAAGAGAAGTAAGATACTTGGAAGAATTTTAGTGAAGTTTTTAAGAAAGAGAAAACTTATTTGTTTGGAATGATTTTGAAGTCATATTGGATAGTTCTTATTTAATATTTATTTTTTATTAATATTTTTAGTTATTTTAAAATAACTTATTATTAAGCCATTATGTATAATAATCTAACATTAGGATAAAAGTCTAGAGAGAATTTCAAAAGCATTGGTATGGATGTGATAGTGAAGCCAAGTGAAGGAAAAGCTTTGAGATAAACAATTCACAGGAAGGCATAGACTTTTTTTCCAGACTATAAAATCACATAATTAGAAATCATAATGTAGTGGTTTAAATAAGTTTTGCCCTTAGTAAAGAGCACTGTTAGGAAGTGTGACTCTGTGAGATTAGGTGTGGCCTTGTTGGAGAAAGTACTTCACAGTGAGCGTGGACTTTCAGGACCTATGCTCAAGCTCCCCCAAGTGTGGAAGAATTTCTTGATTGCCTGTGCAAACACAAGTCTCCTCTTGGCTGCTTTCAGATTAAGATGTAGAACTCTCTGCTCCTCCAGCATCAAGTCTGCCTCATGATGCCTGCTTCCCACTATAATGATAATGGACTGAACCTCTGAAACTCTGATCCAGCCCCAGTTAAATATTGTCTTTTGTTGCCTTGGCCATGGTGTCTTTTCACAGCAATAAAACCCTGTCGAAGACAAAGACACATATTATATGGACAAGGGACTTGTAAGTTAAAAACAAAAGGAGCTATTGCATTTCTTTTGTCAAAATCACCCCTACTGACAGACTATCAAAATACAGAGACACTCTGAGCATTGTGAGGGGAACTAAGAATGCCACGGATATGGAGGTAATCAGAAAATAAATGGTTAAATGATATTAAGAAATAACGTTCAAAATGTGGAAAGGAGTAAGATCTAAGAGTTTGAGATGTTTTAAGTGTTTTAATAGCTAAAGTCGTAAGAAAACAAAAAATCTAAGGTAAATTTTGGGAGACTATTACAAATTAAATTCTTTCAGTGATCTTAGAGAAGAATCTAAATTGATGTGGATAAAATAACAAATGGAGGATACATGTAATATTCTGCAACTATTACCTTGTAAATCACAATTTACACACTTAATTCAACTATGAATTTGAGAATACTATTATTATCTTGTGTTCTATCTCATATAGGAAAATGATGTATATGTATTTGTGTATAAGATACCCATATTTTTATTACATACACCCTTCTCTGTAAGATGTTATTTGTAAGGTGAATTATTGATATACATTATATATCCTTTAAGCACAAAAGTAGCTTTCAAAATACCCATCACTAATGTTGACTGTATGAATATACAAATATATTCAGTCTCCTGAGACTCTAAGCTTACGTTGGCAGGAAGCAGGGGTGACAGTTTTATCACTAATATTCCTTTTCCCTGCCTTCTGTGAAATAGCCAACTTCTTTTGCCCATGGTCCATTATGTAAACCAAATGAGCCCACAGATATTTTCTTTACTTCTGAACATTTTTTCCTTTTCATATCTACATTTTCTTCCTCTTTAGCACAGATCATGAGAAGCCTGTCTCCAACAGCTGGCATTTGTAGAGCTGTAAGTTCCCATAACTTCTGCAGGAGCTCAGCGTGCATGAGCATGCCAAATCAAGCCTTCAAGCTAGTCTGCAAATGATTTCTTCAGTAAATTTCATTTGTAATGACCTCAGGTTGAATTGGATTCTTTAAGTAAGAGCTATAACATCTCCAAGAGCTCATAAGTTCTCTCCTTGCAGCACTACATGCAAATTTCCTTCATGTAATTACTGGACATATGGAATCCATGGCATAAAGAGTGTAACCGATTAAAACAAACTGAATCACTTTAAGTATCACTAAAGCACAAAAATGTTTCTGTTTAGAAATCCTCTTGTTTTTTTCTGTGTCTTTGGGGCTAGCATTGTCTCTAACCACAATATTGTGTGTTTGGGATTTCTATTATCTCTTCTGGCATTTCACATACAGAACACCTGCATGACGTATGTTGTTTGACTTCACAAACAGCTTGCAGGATGGGAATTTATAGTTGACTGAGTCTTATTCATGCTGTTTAAATGAAAGGAGACGTGCCACTAACGGTTTCTTCAATTTAGTAATGGAATATTTTATGGTTTAATCCCACTTTTATTTACCCCCATCTGTTTATGTTGCTTTATTCCTCTCTGGTTGAACTTTTCAAGTCTATATATAAATATCATGTTCGAAGATCTAGGAATACTTTTTTCAGTCTCTTTTGTTCTAATATTTGGTCTAGTTTTTATTACATAACTTTAATAAACACTTATTTTCCTCTGACAGTTTTACATCTAACATACTTAAAAATAATAATAAATTAAGTGAAGTAGGAAATTTGAGGGCTAGTGTGAAGAGTAAAGAAACAATATTTTCAGAAAGTAGATGGCTTTCAACTAAACTGATGCTTAACTCACAGGTAGCATCATTTTACAGTTTCTTGAATCAGTGATACTATTCACAGTGTTAAACTTGTAAATCACTATTGACCAGGGACCCAAGTCAGTGTTACTTCTTCCTCCACATGTTGTTTTAAATCTGTACATTACACTTTATGTGATATCTTCCATTCTTAGAAAAACAGGGTAAAGAAAACACTATGCCAGACCATTTGTGTTTTCTCTCTGAATTTCACATTCTACAACAAAGAGGAACTTTCAGGGGAAGTTTATTATGTGTTAGCTGAACCTTATATTCAAACCTTTGTCTCCTTTAGTCTGGCATCTATCTACCTTGTGATTGTATATAAGCAGTTTTGAGAGACATAAGAAAAAACATGGGTGGGTAGAAAAACACCCTCATTAGAAGCAGGGGAAGGGAGGATGTGATAGAGTGTTTCCAGGAGGGAGGGAAACTGGGAAAGGGGATAACATTTGAAATGTAAATAAAGAAAATATACAATTAAAAAAAAGAAAAGAAAAAGCATGTGTAACAGTTGTCAATTTCCATAGCATATATACTTTTTTATCATAGAAAACAATAACTCATATGAGTTCATTAAGTTTCTGAAAACTAAACAATGGACATTCAGTAACTACCAGCATACATTGTCACTTTCTCTGGACTTGGTCTAGGAAAAACATAAAATTAGCAGATTTTCTCCATTACCTTTCAATTTCCCTACCCTTTCTTCATGGTTCTTCCTAACCCCAACTAATCATTATTTTGATTTTAAGAATTTTACAAAGATACTCTCATTTTCACTAAAATATGTTTTCATACATTAGATTCTAAAAGGTACCTAAAATTAGCAGTAATCAATAAATCCTTCAGAAGTTAATTAGGAAATGTCAATAGAAATAGAAGATTCAGTCTGAATTCTTACTTATTTATTATCTCCCAAACACTCCCCCCCTTTCCAGTCCCCTCTTCCCAAAGTCCGTCCCATTATACTCCTTCCTCTTCTCCTCTGAAAGAGTGTCCTCTCCCTTGGTATTCCCCCCAGCTCAGTACATCCAGTCTCTGCAGGATTAGGCACATCCTTTTCCACTGCTGGCAGACAAAGTAACCCTGGTGGTGAATAGATTCCACAGTCAGGCGATAGCTTTTCAGACAGCCCACACTCACTCCAGTTATTGGGGGATCCACATGGAGACTGAGCTGCACATCTACTATATATGTGCCTGATCCTCAGTCCAGCCAGTGTATGCTCTTGGACTGATGTCTCAGCTTCTGAGAGCCCACAAGGGTGCAAGTTAGTTGAGTTCGTTGGTCTTCCTGTGAAGTACCTTTCCTCTTCAGCACTTTCAATCCTTTCTGTAACTCTTCCCTGAGAGTTCCCTACCTTCATCCAATGCTTGTCTGTGGGTCTCTGCATCTGTTTCAGTCAGCTGCTAGGTAGAGCCACTCAGAGGGCAGTTATGTGAGGCTCCTATCTACAAGCATAACAGAGTATAATTAATAGTGTCATGGATTGGTGCTTGCCTATGGGATGGGCCTCAAGTTGGGCCTTTTATAGCTTCTCCATTCTTCAGTCTCTGTCCCATTTTGTCCTTATGTTTCTTTTAGACAGAGCAAATTTTGGGTTGAAAATTCTGGGGGTGTGTTAGTGTCCATATCTCTCTACTGGGGTCCGGTTACAGAAGGTGGCCTATTCAGGTCCTATGTCCCCACTGTTAGGCATGTCAGCTAAGGTTGCCCACATTGACGTCTGGAAGCCTCCCCATCCCAGGTTTCTGTGACTTCCTAGACTTTCTTCCTATACTCACACCCACACCCCTGGCAGCTACAGGTTTCTATTCATTCTCCTGGTCCTCTGGCCCTCTTTCCTGTCTCTTCCCACATCTTATCCTGACCCAGTCCACCCCATTTCCCTTCTAATCACCTATACCCAGCTTCTATTCCTTCTGTCCCTCCCTCCCTCCCTCCCTCCCTCCTTCCCTCCTTCCCTCCTTCCCTCCCTCCCTCCCTCCCTCCCTCCCTCCCTCCCTCCCTCCCTCCCTCCCTCCCCCTCTCCCTCCCTCACTCCCTTTTTGCCTTCTATGACTATAGAGGATTCAAGAATCTCCTCTCTGGCCTTCTTTTCTGTTTAGTTTCTTTGGGTCTGTGGGGTACATCATTGGTATCCTATATTTTATGAGTAATATCCACTAAGCAGTGAATTCATACCAACCATGTCCTTTATAGTCTGGGTTACCTTACTCAGGATATTTTCTAGCTTGATGCATTCTACTGCAAAATTCATGATGCTCTTGTTTTTAATAGTTGAAGAGTATTCTGCTGTATAAATGAACTACATTTTCCTTGTGTATCCATTCTTCAGTTGGGGGACATCTGGAATGTTTTCTGTTTCTGAATATTATGAATAATGCTTTATTAAACATGGCAGAGCATGTGTCCTTGTGGTATGGTGGAGCATCTTTTGAGTGTATGCCCAGGTGCAGTATATCTAGGTCTTGAGGAAGAACTATGCCGTTTTCTGAGAAACTTGATTGATTTTCCAGAGTGGTTGTACCAGCTTGCAATCCCACCAGCAGTGGAGGAGTGTTCCTCTTTCTACACACCCTCTCCAGCATCTACAGTCACCTGAGTTTTTGATCTTAGCCATTCTGATGAGTGTAAGGTGGAATCTCACGGCTGTTTTGATTTATGGTTCCCTGATGACTAATGTGTTGAAAATTTAAGTGATTCTCAGCCATTTGAGATACTTCTGTTGAGAATTCTCTATGAAGTTCTAGACACCATTTTTAATTGGGTTATTTGGTTTGTTGGAGTCTAACTGCTTGAGTTATTCATGTATTTTGGATATTGGCTCTCGGTCAGATGTAGAGTTAGTAAAGAACCTTTCCCAATCTGTAGTCTCATTTTTTGTCCTATTGACAGTGTCCTTTACCTTATAGAAGCTTTTCAGTTTCATGAGTTCCCATTTATCAATTTTTGATCTTACAGCCTGAGAAACTGTTGTACTGCTCAGTATATTTTTCTCCTGTAAGCACATGTTTTGAGCTATTTTTTACTTTCTCTCCTATGGTTTTAATGTGTCCAAGTTTTATATTGAGGTCCTTGATCCACTTGTAAGTGAATTTTGTGCAGAGTGATAAATATGGATTTATTTGCAATCTTCTTTATGCTGACATCCAATTAGATCAGCATCATTCATTGAAGATGCTTTCTTTTTTCCATTGTATAGTTTTGGCTTCTTTGTCAAAAATCAAGTGTCCATACTTATGTGGGTTTATTTCTGCATCTTCTATTTAATTCAATTGATCAACCTGTCTTTCCCTATACCAATATCATGCAGTTTTTATCACTACTGCTCTATAGTACAACTTGATGTCAGAGATGGTGATTCCTCCATAAGTTCTTTTATTGTTTAGGATTGCTTTAGTTTTGTGTTTCTATATGAAGTTGAGAATTGCTCTTTCAAGGTCTGTAAAAAAAATGTGTTGGAATTTTGATGAGCATTGCGTTGAATCTCCAGACTGATTTTAGTAAGATGGCCATTTTCACTATGTAAATCCTATCAATCGAAGAACATAATAGAACTGTACATCTTATGATATCTTCAACTTCTTTCCTCAGAGACTTGAAGTTCATGAAGGTTTTTCACTTTCTTTGTGAGCGTTACACCAAGATATTTTATATTACTGTGACTATTGTAAAGGGTACTGTCTCCCTAACTCCTTTCTCAGCCTGATTATACTTTGTGAAAAGGAGGGCTACTGATTTCTTTGAGTTAATCTTGTATCTAGCCTCTTTGCTGAAGTTGTTTATCAGCTGTAGTAGGTCTGCCATATAATTTTTGGGATTGCTCATGTATACTAACATATCATCAACTAATGTGATATCTTGACTTCTTCCTCTCCAATTTGTATCCCCTTGATCTCCTTTTGTTTTCTTAATGCTTTAGCTAGAATTTCAAGTACTATTTTGAATAGATAGGGAGAGAGTGAGTAGTCTGGTGTTGTCCCTGACTTTAATGGGGTTGCTTTAAGTTTCTCTTCACTTAATTTGATGTTGGGTATTGATTTGTTGCATATTACTTTTCTTATGTGTAGGTATGTGCCTTGTATCTCTGATCATTCGAAGACTTTTTACATGTAAAGGTGTTGGGTTTTGTCAAATGCTTTTCAGCATCTAATGAGATGATCATGTGATTTTTTTTCTTTCAGTTTGATCATGTAGTAAATTAAGTTGATAGATGAATTTTCATATATTGAACCATCCCTGTATCCCTAGGATGAAGCCTACTTGATAATGATGGATCATGTTTTTGATGTGTTCCTGGATTTGGTTTGCACGTATTATATTGAGTATTTTTGCATCAAGGTTCATCAGTGAAATTGGTCTGAAATTTTCTTTCTTTGTTGGGATTAGATATCGAGGTAACTGTGGCCTCATAGAACGAATTTGGTAGTGTTCCTCTTGTTTTGATTTTGTGGAATAGTTTGAGGAAGTCTGTAGAATTCTGCACTAAAATCATCTGGCCCTAGGGTTTTTTTGGTTAGGAGACTTAATGACTTCGTCTATTTTCTTAGGGGTTATGGGACTGTTTAGATAGTTTAACTGATCTTGGTTTAACTTTGGTGTGTGGTATCTATCCTGAAATTTATCCATTTTAGATTTTCAGGATTTTTGGAGTACAGAATTTTGAAGTAAGACCTAATGATTTTTTAATTTCCTCAGTTTCTGTTGTTATGTTTTCATTTCTGATTTTTTAAAAAAAATGGATACTGTCTCTGTGATTTGTAGTTAGTTTGGCTAAGTTTTTGTTGTTGTTACTGTTTATCTTTGTGATTCTGTCTATTAACCAGCTTTTGGTTTTGGATGATTCTTTGTTTTGTTGATTCTTCATATTATTTCCTTTCTTTGAGTTAATTAATTTCAACCCTGAGTTTGACTATTTCCTCTTGGGTGTTTTTGCTTCTTTTTTTTCTAGAGCTTTCAAGTGTGCTATTAATTTGCTAGGATGAGAACTTTATAATTTCTTTATGCAAACATTTAGTGCTATGAACTTTCCTCTTAGGACTGTTTTCACTGTGCTCCATAAATTTGGAAATGTTGTACCTTCATTTTCTTTGAATTGTAGGTAACTTTTTTTTTTTTTATTTTTTGTATTTCCAACCTGACCAAGTGATCATTGAGTAGAGAGTTGTTCAGTTTCCATGAATATGTGGGCTTTCTGTTGCTTCTGTTGTTGAATACATCCTTGGTTGTCTGATAATATTAAAAGTGTTATTTTAACCTTCTTGCCTTCTTGAGTCTGTTGAGGTTTACTTTGTGACGATTATGTGGTCAGTTTTGAAAAAGAATCCATGAGGTGCTGAGAAGAAGGTATGTTCTTTTATTTTTGGGTTAAAGATGCTGTATATATCTGTTAGACCCATTTGTTTCAGAACTTCTGTTGGTCTCAATGTTTCTCTGTTTAGCTTTTGCTTCAATGACCTATCCTTTGGTAAGAGTGGGGTGTTAAAGTCCTCCACTTTTATTTTGTGGGCTTCAATGAGTGATTTGTGCTTTATGAATATGTGTGCCCTTGCATTTGAAGACAGATGTTCAGAATTGAGACATCATCTTGGTGGGTTTTTCCTTTGATGAGTATGAAGTGTCTATCCCTATCACTTTTGATTACTTTTGGTTGAAAGTCTATTTTACTAGATATGAAAGAACAGCTACTCCAGATTGTTTCTTGGGTCCATTTGTTTGCAAAATTTTTTTTCCAGCTCTTTACTCCAAGGTAGTACCTATCTTTATTGCTGAGATACGTTTCTTGTATGAAGCAGAATGATGGATCCTATTTATGTATACAGTCTGTTAGCCTATGTCTTTTTATATAAAGTGGCCAGTAATTTGAAAAACAGAGTGGGAGGGTGTGCAAGTAGGAAACGAAAGGGAAAATTATTTAATTGTATTATAATCATAAAATAAAATAGTTTTAATAATGGAAAGAGCAATGTTTTTGAAAAAATTTATTTATTTATTAACTTATTTACATCTCATATGCTATCTTCTCCTGGTCTTTCCATTACAGAGACCCTCCCTGGAGGCAGAGGGAGGGAGATAATTGGGTGTGAGAAGGGAGGGAAAGGGGAATGTAGAGAAGGTGTGGGGAGAGACAGGAGAGAGACTCAGAGGGACAGGAGAATGAATGGACAGGACAATGTCTTAATGATACCTGTGCCCCAAGCTTCCTGCTTTACATCTTACATTTAGAAGTTTAACATGTATTTATTAACTAGATACATAGTATTTGATCTCTATATATTTATCTATGCTTCTTATGCATATGTTTGTTGTATCATAGTAATTTGTAAGTATTTCTAGAAAATAGATTTACTCTTTGCAAAGTCAGTCTTTCTATCTATGGTTTTACATATACTTCCTACTGAGTATCATGTTAAATTTACTTGTCATAAACATATTAATATGCTCATCTGCTAGTTAGTAGCTAAGAGTAGATAAAGAATAAAATCTAATTTCAAAATAAATATTCTGTCTAGTTATGTCGTTCAATTTTTAATTGGATTATTTGGGTTGTTGATATCAGCCCTCTGCTGGATGTAGACTGAAGAAGATCTTTTGTCCTTTGGGTGGACTAGTTTACCATGACCAGACAGCTTTCCTGAGCTTGACATAAAATGGAGGACTTCCTTTTCCTAGTAAGGCTTCTTCTCTGCCTGACCTGTGGAGCCCAGCCCCAAGTCTTCTACCTGAGGAATGTCTTATAATTGTTGAAAATTATAGGTTTAACTTCCTGGAATGCCCCTCCATGCAAATGAGGTATCCCCAGAATCTTAAACTTCAGCTAATGAAACTTCACCATAAGAAGAGCTCCTATTTATTCTCCAAGATTCATATATGTTTATATCCCTTGATTTACCCCAAATAAAGTGATGTGCATAAGATGTTTCATTTAATATTATCTAAGGGACCTGTTTTCTAGAAGAGCTGTAAGACTGAAATCTTTGAAAGAGACACTCCCACCCCCTCTAAGTATTCACCAACAACCAGAATCTTGCAGTCTCATGCATTCTGGACTTCATTTCATCCTTTCCTGCTCAATGTGCATTGCCATAAACACCCCAAGGGAAGAAGTAAAAAATGGAACAACAGACTGTTACTTGCTTTATAGAAGTTTTTCAGTTTCATTAAGTCCCATTTATTAATTGTTGATCTTAGTGAATGCACAATTGCTGTTCTGTTCTGGAAGTTGTCTCCTGTGTCAACGAGTTCAAGGTTAGTCCCAACTTTCTCTTCTATCAGATTTAGTGTATCTGGATTTATGTTGAGGTCTTTGATCCACTTGGTCTTGAGTTTTATTCTGGATGATAGATGTGGATTTTCTTATATAATTGTAACTTCTATTCACCAGATGTAGTTGTTGTCTTAGAAGATTACTGCTGAAAACCCTTACCCTTTCTAGTACTTTCTGAACTCTGGCTGGCTGGTTTAACTCAGCTGTTTTGGTTCAAACTCCTCTTCAAACTGGCTTCTCTGGGATTCTCAGTGAATTGCTCTGTGGAAAAAAATGCCTCTGAATTCCATGAACTGAACTATCCTGACTGCATTGTCTGCACTAACTGAGTAGAACTGAACAGAACTTCTTGACCTCAACTTAACTGAGCTCAACTATGTTCAACTGAACTGCACCAAGCTGCACTGAACTAAAGTCAACTGAACTCTATTCACTGAAGAGACCAACACTTCTGACATACTTTGTGTTGTTCTCTTAAGTAGCTTCTCTTTTCTGTCTTAGTGAAAGTTGGGCATATCTTAACTCTGAATCATTCTCTCAAATATTTCTGTAATTCTTCACTTTGTCTGCCCCTAAATTAGATGTCATTTTCAAATATGGCTGCTATTTACTTTCATTGTTTGGTATTAAATGTATGTACTAACAGTCTGTATGTATTCCAGGCAGAGGGATTAAAGGTATATCTTTCCAATCTGGATCACATAGACCTAGAATGTCTTCTGATATGATTTCTTGCCAGAGCAACCATGTTACAGGTTCCTCTACATATTTGCATTCTTCTACATGCTGACATCCAGTTAAGACCAGCACTATTTGTTGAAGATGCTTTATTTTACAAACAGGATGAGTGGAAGGGGTGCAGTGGGGGAGAATGAATGGGAGGAGAGAAGGGAGGGGGTACTATGTTCTGATGTAAAGTACAGAAATTAATTAAAATAAGTATTCTGGTTTATCTACTGAGCCCTTACTTTATGCTAGATACTTTGTTTAATTCTCTCCCAAGCTTCATGACATAGATATGCCTGTGACCTTATTTTTTGCACTAGAATTGACTAAAGATGACTAAGTTAGGTAAATGGAACGTTTCTCACATAGCTCCTAAGCCTTAGAGTTTGAGCTTCAGCACGGTGCATCTGGAGCCTAGGATTCTTATTCTTGAAATCACTCTCCTGAAATTCCACTATATTGCATGGAGCTTAGAGTGGTGATGTGAATAAAATTGTACTCATCCCAGACAGGTACCAGCAAAAACAAGTCCTGCCAAGCCAAGCATGGTGAGACAATGTATTTGTTTTGTTTGTTTATTTGCTTGTTTGTTTTTAGATTATGTACAAATACCAGTAAAGGAGCTACATAGAAACACATAGGTGACTAAGGCAGGCACATAATCAAAAATCCTTCATCATCGTGGGTAACAAACCACAAAATTTGTATTGCTAGAATTTCCTGAACAACTTGACAAGAGTTCTACCAAAGATTTATTTACTGTTTAATATTGAGCAAGTACATTGCGCATCCTATATATTCTGTGTGCTTCTATTGTCCTATATATATTGTATGCTGTGCCTACATTAAGTAGTGAATTTTTAACTCAGAGCAACTATCTACCCAATATCTAACAGAGTCTTAGATAAATCTGGTTATTAAGCATCTTTATATACTGAGTATTATCATCTTTTTATTACTCATTAAAGATGTGGAAACTCAGAAAGAAAATGTCATTGCCTTAACCATATAACTCCTGGCAAAGATTACCTTTAACATAGGAAAAAATATTGTATCAATACTTGGACCTGTGCAGAAATCACTTCCTTTCTTGAATGGAATAGGCACATTCATATATAAATATTCTGTGTCTCTTATCACTAAGATGAATGTTCACATTTCATCCAACACAGACCCCAAAGACTAGATTTTCTTAAGTTTATTTACATAAAAATCAAGTAACAATAAGACACTAGAAAAATTATTCAAATTGAAGTCTCCTTACCCAAGCTGACTAAATATTCCTTGTATTCACACATAATTCACAATTTAAATGCTAAACATGATATCGCCATTTAAAAGAAAAGAAAATAATATTTGGAGGTCACTGTAGTTTAGGTCTCAAAACACTCTCATGGGTGGAACACAGGACATTGAAAAAAATCTCCATAACTGCTTATAGAAATATACTTTGTAAATTGTTTAAGAATTTGAGGGAATCAAAATGAAACGACATATATATCTGCAATCTGATCACAATTTCTAATTGTTATAAAATATCTTCTTATTTTAAATAAATATTCAGTTTTGTTTGAAAATCTAAGAGAGCAGTCAGAAAATAAACAAACCACATAACTCATTGGATTGCTGAGGAGTTGATAGTAGAGAATGAGGCCCATAGTGTATCCTTTGTAAAAAAAAATTGTCTTTTACTAACATAGTCATCAAGTAAATATTTCCTAATTTCCAAACTACTTCACTTTGGAGTGCTAATTTTAATGTCGAAACTGAGATGAATCAAAGTTTAGATTAGAAATAAAAAATAGAGAAAATACTATGACAATAAGTAGCATCACAATATACTTCAATAATCAACTAACAAAGAAAGTAGGCTTTACTATAACTTGTCAGTTATATAGTTGTATATACAATAAAACAGTGAAAGGGGGTCAAACAAAGAAATTTGACTAAATGAATTTATAATAATGTTCTTTGTAATAAATAAACAGAAACTGTCTCATTCCTTCAAATCAGTTTTAGAGAAAATTTTATAAGTAAATATAACATAAACTATTCCAAATACTAGTATAGTATATATTGACATGGTGATATAAAAATAACTAATAACTTATTAGGCTTATGATTAATTTAGTAAAACATAATTTTAATATTTAGGTTTAATATATTTTTGACATACTTTATTAACAGGAAATAGAAAGAAATATACATATATCATATATCATATATTATATATGTACATATATATATATATAATTTTCATTTTTTCCTGAGACAGATTTTCTTTGTGTATGTCTGGCTGTCCTGGAACTCGCTATGTAGACCAGGACTGGCCTGGAAACTCACAGATATCTGCCTGCCTCTTTCTCCCCAAAGCTTGGATTAAAGGCATGCACCACCAAGGCCTGGCTCCAGACTAAACTTTCAAGAAGAATTAAAAGATAGATAAATTGTTTGAAAAGATCACAAGAAGCAACCACATAGAAATTGAAGAGGACATTGATACCTACACACACCCACACAGCCACACAGGAATAATCTGAACAATTTCAAAACTGGAAACGAGACACTAAGAAATGGAGTGGTTTTAAAATGGAGGAGGAATATAGTATTAAAGAAATTAAAATCTTCACCTTCTCTAATAATGAAAAATAATCTAATGCATAGTCACACATGACGAACTCAGATTGTATCCACTGATAATAACAGCAGTGGATATAAATAACAGTTGTAATAATGAAATAGAAAGATGGATAGCCAAAGAGCCAGAGATCCGCAGAAGGATGGAAAGAAGGAAGGCAATATTAGAATTCTTAATTTATGTCCCAGTATCATAGCTCAAGTAGACCAAAAACTTTCAATGAGTATAACAAATATATGCCAAACACCACATGGAAATCTTCATAAGAACAAGTTATGAGAGAGTTAAAACAATATTTTAAAAATAATTTATTTAAAGAAATGTTTGCTTTTAACAGGCTATGGTTTAAATGCTGTGAAAGAAAAACCCAAAACGTCTATTATTTAAAACTGAGATATTCTTTGCTCAGAATTTCCTGAACTTAAAATAATAAAAAAGTGGCCAGGCTGTATGTACAGACCATCTAGATAGAGTCAGAGGCCACTGCGCATCAGGTTCCATAGAAAGAAGGCCTGTGCTAAAATGAGAAAGTGTCAGCTTTGGATTACTGTTTCTCTTCTACGAGAATGACTAAAGTGAGCAAACTGAACATTTCACTAAGAAAATCAGTAAAGAATCATCCAGTGAGTCTAAGGAAACCTGAAGGAAGAAATTGCTATTGATGATAATAAAATCTGAAAAATAAAAGTTCACTAAAGTTAAACTTGTGTATAGTCATATACACAAAAATATGATGTTGCTAACCTAATACTATGTAACTCAGAATATACAATAAACATAACCTACACATATACAAATACCTGCCAATATTTGTAATTATTATTAAAATGAATAATATAATGGAGAAGGCATAAAGAGAAAAAGCTAACTATATGAATATATAGATAGGGAAATTATACTACATATGCCTTTGCATTATTTGTAACTATATATATGTGTATGTATCTATATGTCTATAATGCTAATTTTGTATATGCATTGGTGTGAAATTATCTATAAAAGATCATGAAAAGAAAGAAGGGGAAACACTTAGAAGAACATAAAAGGAAAAAATAGAACCTGTCAGTATGCAGGAAAGCAGCAAAAACGAGAAAAGTCTTGCACTTGGGAAGTGAATTTAAAAGTCTAAATAAATTGCTTTCTTGTGATAAAAGAGAAAATCAGTCACAGAGAACAGAAGTTAAGTGCATTAAAATTAAAATTTTTAATCTTCATGGGCAAAAAGTTAAGACAAATTTTGAAACCCATCCCTTAATGAGGCAAACACCATGCTAAATGAAAGTGTTTTAGGAGTGAATTCTGACCAACTCCTCGGGATGACATGGTTCTAGATTTATAAGAAATATTACAGAATGCATGGAAGCATACATCTTCCATATTTATCATTCATAGAAGAAAAACAAAATTAATATGATAAGCCTGGAAATGTATTGGTTTAAAAAAAGTAGGGAGATTTTAGCTAGATTACACTTTCATAGTTGAAACAGAACTAAAGAATGAAATGCTAAGCATTGTAAAAATTTAGGATGTAATTAAGTAGCTTTCTTCACAGAAAGTAAAGTAAGGTGTGCATGCATGCACATAAGTGTGTGACACACACATACATAAATATATACACATACCCATAAATACACACACAAAAAAACATACACACATATGTATATTAGAGTGTGAAAAATAATATGTAATCTACAAAGAAAACAAAATGATTTTTTTTAAAATTTGTTATAATAAGTTGACTTTTGAAAATACTGATCAAAATGATGATTTGTGTTTGGTTCACATTTTGCACAAATAAAAAATGGTAATAATGATAAAATAATGAAAGAACACCACTGAATTATGGAAAATTGAAAGAATGTTTATTATTATTATAATTTCTCATTTATTAACAGTTGTTTTAATATTTTCCTAGAAGACAATTAAAATATATTTAATACATTTTTAGCAGGAAAAGAAAAGGAAATAGAAATTTCAAAAGTACATAATATCATTCTATTTGATAATGTAACAGAAAAAATCATAAATAAGCAAAAGATTGTGTACAAAATCAGAATAATAAAATTCATGAGACATATTAATTATCTAAGATACACTCAAACTCATGTGTATAATATTGTGACAAAAAAATACTGTGGCAAAAAGCAGTTAAAATTAAAATAATAAACACATAAACATAAAGATAATAACCAATTTGTTAAATCATATTAACAAAATATAAAAAGTTATATACATATCTACATATTTTAAATACTTCAAAAGTAAAAATATAAGACTTGCAGAGATTTAGTATTGTAAAAATGTAAGTTCAAACTAAATCTACAGATTTCTTGTGCTCCAAATAAAATACCAACAGACTTATTTTTGGAACTTGAACAAGCTGATTCTAAATTTCTTATGTAAAAATAAACATGAAAGATTTGGCAGTTTAGTTCTGAAGGAATGAAAAGTAGGACTGAGACTATGTTGATAAGATACATGTGTTAATACGACTGCAATTGTCTGGGGCAGCTGCCGGGAAAGAGCCTGATCAGAGCAGTAAAAACAAACAAAAAAAAATAGTGAATACACATGTAAGAATTTACTATATCATAAATTTCATACTTTAAAGCATATTGAGACTAATGCTGGAGGGAAACAGCTACTAATTAAGAAAAGAATATGTCCCCCCCCCAAAAAAAATCTTTTAGGTTCCTCAGAGACTTAAAATATAATAATAAAAATTGAAAATCACTAAAATATCAAAATATTTGAAAATCATTTTGTTGTGGTGGTACTTTTTCTATGTAATCATTCAGAATTGTAAAAGATGTTTGTCGGCAGCCACAACACGGTTATGATAGTCTATATAAAGTGTTGTGCTTACTAAGCAGCATTATTTCTATTGCTTGTAATAGATCCACATATGAAAAGCTAAATTATACTGAAACTGGAATATTGGTAAGTATTAAAGAAAATAGGTTTACATCTTAAAATGTGAATTAGAGATGGTCTTTGACTCAAAAATGCCTTTTAAAGATTCTGTAGAGTCTTCCACAAACAAAGAAATTGGAGGAAGGATACTCAGTGTAGCCTTTCTTGAAAGAACAAAAGCCACTAAAATTTTAAATGCTACATGACAATAAATTAATTAGAATATATTTCAGGGCACCTGTAAAACAAACACTCTTGAGGTTTGTAAAGCAAGAAACATGACAGGTGATGAATAGGTCCCTAAAATACAAGATTAGAAGTGGGGGAGAAACATATATATATATGATTTATTTTATATGAATGAACAATATATTCATATAAAAATGTTTCAGAATACAAACTGAAGACTTTAACTTACTAATGAATTTGAAATCAAATATATGATTATTAGTTTTTCTACAGCTATATTTTCCACACATATAATTCTTAAAGGATAAATAAAAGAGCAGTCAAATCTGATAAAGTATTTCTTAGCCTTATTATAAACTTTATTTATATAATAAGCTATACAATAAGTATTAAAATTCATTTAAAAGAATCATAATTTTATGTGTTAATTCTTCTTCATAATGTTTATCCTCTCAAGAGAAAACTAATATAAAGACCACAAGGAGACTAAAGAATACTCTACAAAACTACAATATTTTGAACTCCTAATGATGTGTCAGAAAATATCCATGTACTTTAAGTCATCTATAAGGACAGCACCAATGTTTATGAGAAAATGGACAGGGGAAAAGCCTGGGAAGTCTCAACCCTACACAGAATTGCAGATAATTGAGAAAATGCAAGTTTCTTGCAGGCAAAAGCACACCATTTTTTCTAGTACCAAATGATTAGTCTGGGAAGAAAAAGCAAATAACATTATATAGACTCTGGGAGTTGTATTTAGGAATTTATATGTATATAAGTTTACATATATGCATGCTATAATGCATTGAAAATGAAGTCATGAATTTGAAATAGAAAAAGGAGGTGTATATAAGAGGATACAGAAGGAGAAAAGGTAATGGAGAAATGTACTTATATTTAATCTCAATAATTAAAAAATTAATAGAACTCATGCAATTTAGAAGAAAGAACACTAGGAGTGCATCCAGATCATATTGCTTGGAGCTAGCTATCTCACCTTCTTTGCCAAGTTATTCAGTCTGTTGAAGCCTCAACTTCTTGATGGCAACATTGAGAAGTACCTTTACAATGCAGTTGTGAAGAATACACTCTGATATATTAATATTGAATGCAGATTTCAAGACATTTAGAGTTTTGGTAGGGTTTACAAAAGAGATTATCTTTGTGGTATTGGCTACAGCATCATCTTTGGGTCAGAGAATGGCTAGAGGTCCCAACAGATCCAAAAGTAAATTTTAAAAGCTATAATAACAAGAGAATAGAAACCACATGCAACTAAATAGTTTCAACTCACTGAGCCAGCCCTAATCAACATGGAAAGCTCAGAGAAGCATGTGGGTTCTAGTCAGCTGGATGCATCTTGGAAGTTTTAAAAATACTCTTTAATTTGCTGTTGCTGTTAATGACCTGACTGAGAATTCTTAGGGTCTACTAAAGAACCATTTTATTTGTTAGTTAGGACTGTCTCTTTTCTACCAAATTTCGTTTCTCTCTGTTTTCTGCCTCTTATTCCATTACATAAATAGAGAACTTTGCCATATGTGTAATTTGCTTCAATTTCACTCTTTATCCCCTTATAGAAAGTTGTTTTTAAGTGGACTATACCAACAGACTGAGAGGTGCTAACTAGATCAAACAGTTAATTTTGAGAAATCTGAAGCCATGACACTTGTTTAGGGAGGCTTTTTAAATTTAGTTTCTAGGAACTCTATATCACTGTGACAGTTAATTCATACATCAGTGAGACTTGGTAAACAAATAACTCTCCAAGTTTTACCTAGTATTACTCCCTAGCCTTTACTTAAAGAATGAACAACTGGAGGTGAATTTCTATAATGGATGAGCCTTCTGTCTGAGTATGCCATTACCTCATTCATTTAAAAGTCAATTTAGAACTTATGGACAGTGCCAAATTTACAGCCCTGAGTCCAGACTCCTTTTTATAGTCTAGAGAAGAGTCATTGCATAAGTTGTCATGTTGCAAGCCTTTTGAGCCAACTCCACTCCGTCACAGTCTTTTTCATGATGGGCAGAAGAGTTTCAGACATGAAGGCTATCCAATAACTTTAGGGCCATTAAAAGTCAGCAAATGGAGCTGAAACCGACTCCCCATCACATTGTATGTGCTCATATCATTTGATCAGAATCATCTAATTTGGTAAAAGAAATCAAGTTCTATAGTGACCAAGATTTTAACCACTTAAATTGCTGTTCACTCTGTGATGACAAGCTAATAATCAGGAAGTTTATAATTTCTTTGAAGAGCAATTCCATAAAATGTGGATAACAAAGGTCCAGAGAATAACAGATTAGACCATCTTCTCTAACAAGAAAGGATGTCATGTTTGTTTGAGGAGTCAGCCTATTTGTGTGCACACCCTATCTATAATTAGTGTTCTCTCTGGGGTTGACAAATTCTGCTAGGGTAGGATTACTTTTGCTATTTCACAGTATCACTGCTATATGAGGCTGGTTACATCATTCCAGCAAATGTCCAGTGCATGAGGAAACCGAGAGGTTTGGCTCAACCAGAGAAAGCTCAGGTTCAGTCATGCATATCCTCAATTTCCAATCTTGTCTTTTCCCTGTAGCATTCTCTGCTGGAACCACACAAAAATCTTCTACATGGTCAACATAAACATTTCAGAAACATTATTTGGATTACTGGCTAGCTGGAACAATGGTAAATGGAATAAAAGCTAAGTATAAGAAAAAATGAACTCATTGGTAAGAAAATTACATCCACAATAGCAGAAACAAGGTCAAAGGTTCTTGCATTTGAGATAAAATAAATAAACATTTTAAAGTTTTTTTAAATATAAAAGATGTCTAGGCTTATTGTTTGTATGTGAGGGCAACTAGCTCAAGTACAAGTACATGTACTTCAAACTGTAGGATCAGCTAACAAAGGAATTCCTCTACACCCTTTCTTCTATAAAGCAGTTTTCAACTTTCTTGGACTGACACAAATATCACCATTTTCTTTGAAACTCCTTTCTGACTCTCCAAAATGACTTATTGTCTCCCTCGAGCTCTCTCAAGACTTGCTCAAATTGGCTAATATGAACTTACCATTTTAATATATTTAGGTATAGATTTATCTTCTTGAGATGAAGCCAGGTGTGATACTTGATTTATCCTTATAACCCTAAAATCTAAGCAATTCATAAGGTGGATACATAATTTAGATGAGATGAATTGAGTTCAAATATGACTTGCCCCTTCCATGAGATCAAATTATGCATGTAGGACATCCCAGAGATTTAATGAATCACTTCATTATCTCCATAGCCACTATAACGTTGTTGTTGTGTACTCTGCATTAGATAGGAACTTTATGCATATATTAGGTAAAAAGAAAACCAAACTATGCTGAAATTCTGGAGGAAATGTGAAAGGAATGAGGTAAGTTTCAGATACAAGATGAATTTCCTCTTTGTACTATCTCAAGGACAACAGAGAAGTATGGTGGATGGACAGAAAGAAGTAATTCCACTGACCTGCCTACTGTGGAAGAGCATTAACTATCTCTTATCACTGTGATACCAGTAACTATTACAAAGCAATGAATGGTTATTTATATTACAATGGTGATATCTGTGGGCCATTTGAATAATTTCAGTTTAGGGTTTAAGTCTCTGATTTTTAAGCTTTCACAGGAGTAATTCCCTATCATGTTAGGAAAGGAATGCTTATTCATAATCTATTTCTTCATTCTTTAGTCATTAGTAAAAATGGGTCATAGATCATGTCATGTTGTCAGTAACCTAGTTATAATTGTGGCAGAATGGAAGTTTCAAAATCATGATTTCTTAGAGAAACCTTTAAAATCTCATTAGTTTCTGATAATTATACTAATATCTAAAGCTTGAAAATCAAAGAACTAATTTCATCAGAAGATCAGCTGTGAATGTGTTCTGGGGAGGTTTTCTCTCTCAACTTCCTGGGAACAAAAGTAGAAGGCACCTTCAGGCTCTAACATGACATCCTATTTATGAGGCAGAAGAATAAGTTCAGGGAAGCATCACATCGTGAGTGAGCGGATTCAGAAGTGGAGAACAGGAATATTAGAGCAACATCTCGAAATGCAACTCTGAGACTGGAGAAGCCTCTTCACTTGTGATCGATTTGCATCTCTGCCTGTGTCTGAATTCATATTCCACAAGCACAGATGGAGGTGTGATAGATTTTTTTTCGAGCACATCTATTTATTCAGATACCGGATTCAGTCTCTGAGTAGGGAGATGGTAAAGGCTGCTGTGAGCAGATGGCACATAGGCACTATGACTTTCGAAACAACATTCTTTAAAGATAAGTGGCACAGTAATAATAATAATACTTAGCACATATATTGCACCTTTGGTCTGCCAACATTAACTAATTAATCTTCAGTAGACCCCTGTGAGATAAGTAAGTGCTTATAATTATCTCTATTATGCAGTCAAGTCAAGTAAGAATGTGTCGGCACATACTGTGGAAGACTTGGCCCAAGTTAAAGGCCGGGTGGATCCAATTTGCATGGCTCTTTAAGATTTCTGCTCTAGTAGAAGAGACTAGTATTTCTAGACACACTGCTGTTTGAGGCACCAAGTAGATTGGAAGCAAGATATCATCCACCAGACATACTTCATTCAGAGGGTTTATGCTACAGATTTCTAAATTGGGCAATGGGACAGGTGAGTCATTTCTTGAAAGTCCAAGAGGATGTGGGTGGCCAGAAGCAGGAGTGAAACTTATAAGGCCCTCCCATTTGAAGAAAACAATTGGACTGCCAATATCTCTTTTAAGGCTGTTTTTTTAATTATTGTGAAAAATAAGTATTTTGAAGAAATATAAGGATTCCCTTGCCATTAGACATGTCCAACAACTTTCATCTGCAGGTTGTTGGAGTCTGAACTATTACTTTGATGAGAGAGATTAATATTCTATTGGAAAAATAGAACTTCTGAGTTAATCAATGATGCTGTGGAATTGCTTAAATTCTGAAGCTTTGGTGGTAACACGCAAAGATGTCCATCTTAGAAATCTGAAATTGGATATTATTGAACTGTGTCATGATATTAAGTGATCTGACCCTGAATTTGGAAAGATATAAGAAAATTAAAACCCTTTATAAATGGGTGAATCAATAAACAAACCTTGCTATGCCTTTAATCCCAGCACTTGGGAGGCAGAGGCAGGCAGATTTCTGAGTTCAAGGCCAGCCTGTTCTACTGAGTGAGTTCCAGGACAACCAGGAATACACAGAGAAACCCTGTCTCGAAAAACCAAAAACTAAAACCAAAACCAAAACCAAAAACAAAACAAAACAAAATCTCCCCAAACAAAAAAACAAACAAACAAAAAATAAACCTCAACTTACCATGAGAATCCATAAACAAAAGGTTTAGGAATGACTCTTACTATGTGACATGTGATAAGCAAGCAATATTTTACCCCTCACTCTATCTCTTAGAAGTATGACTGGGGTCAAGACATAAACTTTCAGGTTTAGCTTCCTCATCTGTAGAATATATCTTAATTCATCAACCATATCAATGTCCAAAGATCCAAGGCCGTACTACTTATTCTCAACTTTGTAAATCAGTTATCATGACTATTTTACATAATTTTATTTTTATTACCATATACTTTAGTTTAATTTGTGGAATATAATTACCCTTTACCCCCAACTTTTCTCTTCCATTTTTGAACTAGATTCTTTTATGCAAAGGATCTCAAACTTAAGTCTCTAAGAATAAGAGGATTAAATGAAAGCAATTTGAATGTGATAGTCAGAATCACATTATGGGCTGCATGTTCTGATTATGGCCACACAGAATCAAAGTCTTATATACAAATCACACCTGAAACCCAGGATACTTCTTGGTCCAGTGAGATCTCCTTCCTTAGGAACTGTGTTCTCCCATTCCCTTGGATGACAATGTTTTCTCCCCCTTCCTCTTAACTAGTCTTTATTTTTATATATATTTTTATTAAGGTTATATCTGCCCACAAGCCAACAGTCAATATCAAATTAAATGTAAAAATACTTGAAACAACCCCACTAGAATCAGGGACAAGAAAAGGCTGTCCACTCTCTCCATATCTATTCAGCATAGTACTTGAAGCTCTAGCTAGAACAATAAGACAACAAAAAGAGATCAAGGGGATACAAATTGACAAGGAAGAAGTTATGGTATCACTATTCACTGATGATATGATAGTATATATAAGTGATACCAAAAAATCTAGCAGAGAACTACTACAGACGAAAACAACTTCAGCAAAGTGGCTGGATATAATATTAACACAAAAACTCATTATCTTTCCTTTAGACAAATGATAGAGGGGCTGAGAAAGAAAATAGTGAAACAACACCCTTTACAATAGGCACAAATAATATAAAATATCTTGGTGTAACTCTAAACAAACAAATGATCTATATGACAAAAACTAAAAGAAGACCTCACAAGATAGAAACAACTCCCATGCTCATGATTTGGTAGGATTAACATAGTAAAAATGGACATCCTACCAAAAATAATCTTCAGATTCAATGCAATCCCCATCAAAATTCCAATGCAACTTTTCATAGACATGGAAAGAACAATTATCAGTTTCATATGGAAAAACAAAAAAACCTAGGATAGCGAAAATAATTCTTAACAATAAAAGAAATTCTGGGAGAATCACCATACTTGACTTAAAGCTGTACTAAAGAGGAGTACTGATAAAAAGCTGCATGGTATTGGTACAGAGACAGACAGGTTGATCAATGGAACAGAACTGAAGACCCAGAAATGAACCCATAAACATATGAACATTTTATCTTTGACAAAGAAGTAAAAAATATGCAATAGAAAAAAGATTGCATCTTCAATAAATGATGCTGGTAGCCTTTTATGTAGAAGAATGAATCCAGATCCATATTTATCACCTCACACAAAGTTCAAGTTCAAGTGGATGCAAGACCTCAAGATAAAACCAGATACACTGAATCAAATAGAAGAGAAAGTGAGAAAGTCTTGTCTCAAATTCATTAGCACAGGGGGAAATTTTCTAAACAGAACTCCAATGGCTTAGGCTCTAAGTTCAGCATGAGACCTCATGAAACTGAAAAGCTTCTGTAAGATAAAAGACACAGTCAATAAGAGAACCCACAAGTTGGGTAAAACACCCTCACTAATGCCACATCCACTAGAGTGACAGAGTGTTACATTCAAAATATACAAAGAGCTCAAGAAGCTAATCTCCAAAAACAAAATAACCCAGTTTAAAAATTGGGTACAGACCTAATCAGAGAGTTCACAACAGAAGAATCTGAAGTGTCAGAGAAACACTTTAAAGAAAAGTTCAAAGTCTCTAATCATCAAGGAAATTCAAATAAAATGACCATGAGATTCTACCTTGAGCCAATCAGAATAGCTAAGATCAAATACTCAGGTGTCAGCACATGCCGGTGAGGATGTGGAAAAAGAACACTACTCCACTGCTGGTGTTGCAAAGTGGTACAACCACTCTGGAAATCATTCTAGTGGTTCATCTAGAATGGAAATAAATCTACGTGAAGATCCAGCTGTACCACTCCTGGGCATATACCCACCAGACCACAGGGACATGTGCTCCACTCTGTTCATTGCAGCTTTATTTGTAATAGCCAGAAGATGGAAACAACCCAGCTGTCCCTCACACAAAGAATGGAAACAGAGAATATGGTTCATTAACACAATGGAAAATTATTTAAAAAGAACACATAATGAGTTTTGCAGAGAAATGGATGGAATTAGAAAATATCACAGAGTAAGGTAACCAAGACCCAAAAGTACATACATGGTATGAACTCACTAAAAAGTAGATACTAACCAAAAAGTACACAGTTTATAGGATACAACCCACAGAACTTAAGTTTAACAAGCAGAAAAGCCCAAGTGAGGCTGTTCCAATATCACTTGGAAGAGGAAAGTAGTCACAAGAGTCAGAGGAAGGGAGTGATCTGAATGTGGGGAGGGGGATAAGAAAGGGAACAGGATCAGGTATGGGGCGGCATAGGAGGGAAGCCCAGAAGGCCAGCAGAAGGAATGAAAATATGCACCCTTTAGGGGTGGGCTGTGGGAAAATCTTCTAGGAAGTACCAGAGACCTGGAAGGTGAGAACCTCTCAGGACTCAATGGGAAGGACCTTAGAAGAAATACCCAACAGTGGGGAGAGGTAACTCAAAGAATCCATCTCCATTAGATAGACAGGGCCTCAAGTGGTAGAATAAAGTTGCCAACCCACAGTTAAAATATCTGACCCAGAATTGCTCTTGTCTAAAAACTACAGGGACAAAAAAATGGAGAAGAGACTGAGAGAAAGGTGCTCCAGTGACCAGCACAATTTGGGATCTATCTCATGGGGAGGCACCAAGGTCTGACATTATTACTTATGCTGTGGTGTGCTTACAGACAGGAGCCTAACATGGCTGTCTTCTGAAAGGCCTAACCAGCAGCTGACTGAGACAATCGGTCTCAGATACTTATACCCAACCATTGAACTGAAGTCAGAAACCCCTATAGTTGAGTTAAGAGAAGGATGGAAGAAGCTGAAGAAGAGATCAACCCTATAGGAAGACTAGCAGTCTCAACTAACCCAGACTGCTAGGAGCTCCCAGACACAGCCACCAACCAGGCAGCACACCTGAGCTGGTCTGAGGCCCTGACACATAGATCACATATGACTGCCTGATCTGGCCTCAGTGGAAGAGGGGGAAGGCCCCAGGGAGGAGGGATACCTGGTGGGAGAGGAGCATCTTCTCTGAGAGAGGGGGAGAAAAACTGGGATTAGGAACTTTGGGAGGGGAAACAGAGAAGGAGAAACTGCTGGATTGTAAATAAAAAGTTAATGCTAACAACACAAAGAAATAAATAAAACATTCCTATAAATATTGTTAGGTAGCAACTTCCTTAAAACTGAGGTATGAGTAGCGATTTAATGACTACCTTTTATATTTTTTAGGGTTACAGAAATAAATAAATATACTGTAGCTAGTGATTAAAAATGTTTGTATCCAAGTACTCTCATGAAGTCCATTCTGACTTTTTGAGTTCATAATATTTTTGTGTGCAGAGCTTAGAAGCTTCCTCATCTGTACATGCATTTGGATCAATTAATGACATGTGGGATGTAATTTCTTAGCTACTGTATTTACAGTTTTGTCTTTTATAGGCCATACACACTCACAGCTCAAGATACCATGATTATTAAACTCACACACATACAACACAATGATGACTATACCTGGAATATAAACATCTAACAAATAATCTATGTTTGATTATCATATTTTAATACTCTGTAAAATATGTCTCCTGCCATGCCTAGAACACAGAAATGTTCATAAAGGTGTCTTGCATGTTTACAACAACCCATTAAGCATTGAGTTACCTATGTAATTTAAGATAAACTACTTTCAGGTAGGTAATATTAGCTTATCTGGTGGAGAAAGAAATTAAGATTGGAAACAGATAAGAAAATTAAAAGTGAACACCCAAATAGGGCGTAAACCATTAGAAAACTGAGGGATCCTGACTCTAAGTTTATTTATGGGAAAGACTCATCAGTGATATACTCTTTCTGTAACACTTGGACTCTTTCAATGTTTAGTACATTCTTAATATATCACTTAGCATTCTAACCTCAGCTTTACTGTAAGTTTTCAGGGAGTAATTAAAATAAATTGAAGAGTATTACATCATAATAGCTGACTGAAGATAGGGAAGATCATTGGCAAATGAGATGATAACCAAAACAGATGATCTCTGGGACTTTTCCTAAAGTTTTTACACTTAATCAAGTTATTCTCTATAGGTGGAAAATCCTTAAAAATTGAAGTACTTTTCCTGACAGGCCTCAGGCTACCTCTCACAAAATCATTCTCAGAAACTATGACAGTCTTTATTAATGTCTAAAAGATTTTAATTTGTTTCATTTTATCCACAGTAATTCATCATCCATCAGTGTTTGTATATAGTGTTCGAAATTTTATTTTTCTATTAATGTCAAATTTAGATTAAATTAACCATAATACAAAGTAGCAACCAAGAGCAGTCATCTCCATCCATCAAGAGCTAGTATTGATGACAAACAGTGATGTGTTTTTGCTGCAATACTAACTTATTCACTTATATCTCTCATTATATATAAGTGATACTAGGTATCAAATCTCAAAAAATGTTAAAAATGAGGAAAATTATAGATATTAGTTTAGCTTTCTTCCTGAAATTATTAAACATAGCTACTTTAGATTCTGATAATGAAAAAAATAAGTATGCCAACTTCAGTGCATAACATTGGAAACATCACAGTAATAAAAGCAGATCTAAAATGTTCTTACAATTAGTTCTGTATCAAAAATAATCAGCATGTCACCTTACTTATTATTGAAGTTTTCTATATTACTATTTTTCTTTTTTATGGTGAAATCTCTCTCTCTCTCTCTCTCTCTCTCTATCTCTATCTCTATCTCTATCTCTCTCCCATGCACATGTGCGAACACACACACACACACACACACACACACACACACACACACCTCCTTTGAGAACACATCCTTTCCTAATTTAGAAATCTAGCCATAGGGGCTATTAGGACAATGAAAGCTGTGCCACCTGTATGACAGCTGTATGACAGTCCAACAAGTTTGATATTAAAATTTCTACAGTTGAACATAAAACTTTTCTGTTTGCTGAGTACTAGAAACAAAGCTCAGTAAAATACCATTAATAAAAAGAAAACACTATATGATATTAGCGTATATGTTGACCCCAACTCCTAATTCATAGTGGAAGCCTGGGAGATATTGCAATTGTAAAGTAAAGAAGAAAAGGAAAAGGAAAGGGACAGAAACTAGGTCAACATTAGAGACATTGTGAACACATCATTTTTATCCTGATGGTGATGGAAACTCCTAATAATGACATAACTAAAAGAGAAAACTCAACTCTCCTTATTGATTTCACATTCACTTTCTCCATCAGTTCTCAGAGATCACTTTCTAGAATATTTGTTCTCGGGTCCATGATGCTGTACAGGTGAGGCTGTCTCAGCATGAATCCATCTTCTTGTTGATGGACTACCAATTATTTGTAGTGAAACTAAAACAGAAGAAGAAGAAGAAGAAGAAGAAGAAGAAGAAGAAGAAGAAGAAGAAGAAGAAGAAGAAGAAGAAGAAGAAGAAGAAGAAGAAGAAGAAGAAGAAGAAGAAGAAGAAGAAGAAGAAGAAGAAGAAATATTGCAGTTGATGGATATTTGTCGAGAGAGAGAGAGAGAGAGAGAGAGAGAGAGACAGAGAGACAGAGAGAGAGAGAGAGAGACAGAGAGAGAGAGAGAGAGAGAGACAGAGAGAGAGAGAGATGCTTTCAGTGGAGCTTGTCAGACACAAAAACCTTGTCAGCAAATCTGCATTTTCAATGGCAAAGTGGCTAGAATTCTACAGCTGCTTCACTGGTGAACCTCAAGATTTATCTCATAAATTTAAATTATAGATGACATAGCACTGGAATGGAAATAGATGACACCTTTAAAAATAAATCTAGTGCAACATTTGGGGAAAGAAATCACACATTTAGAAGGGAAAAAAGAAAGTTCCAATGTGCCAAAAAAGAGCCTTTATTTGTTGTCCTATTTACTATTCTCTGTCTAAAATTAACATCCTTCTTACTTTCTCCTCTGTAGTCTCCTGCACGAAACACACTGTGGAGGAGCTATGGAGATTTTGTAAAACTCAAGGAGAAAGCTGGGTTGCAGCTATAACAAAATGCTTGCCAAAGTTGAGAGCCAAACTGGCAAGGTTTTCTGTTGTGTCAGCGTTTGAGTATTATTGCAATGTTATCGTATCACTGAAGAAAGAATGTGGAAACAGCAGGCAGAAAGACGAAGAATATTTGAAGGAAGAGTACCTAGCTGAAGTAGAGACATTGGCTATATTGGACAAGGTTCACCGTTTATAGTTTTACTTTAATCCAATTGTGCAAAATTCCTTTAAATTTTACTCTTGAAGACCCTGATTCAAGCAATTCTCCTATTCAGATATTGGTAAAAATTAGTAAGGAATTTAGGTTTCTAAGCTTTCTGTATCAGAGACTCAGTTAAATTATAAGAAAAGTTCAGCAATGTGGAGTATGAATAAAATTGGAAAAGTTGAATGGAATGACACTGATTATTTTACAGTGTTATACATGTATTATATACATGTAATAAAAATTTGGAACGTGTTTTCAGAAGCTTAAGTAGAAGTCATTACATGAGAAAAATACTGTACCTAAATCATATTAGTTAATTGAGACAAACAAGTAAATGAAACAACACCCAGAAACAAACAACTTAAAGCAAAATGTCAGAACCTACCACTGACATCAAAATGGTAGGGGAAAGGAATATACAGATATTTTGATTGCCCTATGTGAGATATTGGCAAGTTATATCACTCTACATCAGAAGCAACTACAACAGAAGCACACTACTTTAGAAACAAAAATAAATAATAACAGCAAATTCTAGGAAGACATAAGGCTCAAATGACAAACCAAGCCTCTCTAGAGGAAACTCTCCTCTGCTTAATGGACTTGATATGTGCAGTTCATGAAGGTAGATGGTACAGGCAATAGTCTGGTGAGGTAAGTGTGAGATGGTTGCTGTTTGCTTCACTTGCTCTTGTTGTATGTCATTTTAAAAACATGCTACCACCTGGTCTGGGAACTAAGACCCTGGAGGTGCTGCCCATGCCCTGGCTCCTTTTGTTCCTCCTGGCTTAGCTTCACCAAGCTGGCATCAACAACCCAACTTCTTTTACATACCTGCCTTTGCTCCTGGAGTGGTCCTGTTACCAGCCCCACCTTTGAATCCAATGATAAGAAGCACACACTCTGCTTTATTACTTTAGAATTTGAGGGCTAGCACACAATTTCTAAGGACAGAATCTCCTGTCCTAAACTTCTCAGCTTGCCTCTGCAGACCTCCTTGACTATTCACTGGTGGTGGAAGTTGCTGGTTCTAGCTTTCTCGAGATCTTTTTTCTTTGGTTGTTTTGTTTTGTTTTGATTTTTTGTTAGATATTTTCATTATTTAGATTTCATATGTTATTCACTTTCCTGGTTTCCTGTCTGAAAACCTCCTATCCCATGCCCCCCAATACCTGCTCACCAACCCACACAATCCCACATCCCTGTCCTGGCATTCCCATGCACTGGGGTATCAAACCTTCTCAGGACCAAGGGCCTCTTCTCCCATTGATTGGAGAATGTCCCTTGTTGGACAACAAGACCAACCTCTGCTACATATGCAGCTAGAGCCATGGGTCCCTCCATGTGTATTCTTTGGTTGGTGGTTTAGTCCCTGGGAGCTCTGGGGTACAGGTTGGTTCATATTGTTGTCCCTTCTATAGGAAATCCAGGATAAAGTGAGAAGACCAAACCTAAGGATAATGGGTATAGAAGAAAGTAAAGATTCCCAAATTAAAGGACCAGTAAATATATTCAACAAAATTATAGAAAAAACTTCCCTAACCTAAGCAAAGAGATGCCCATGAACATACAAGAAGCCTACAGAACTTCAAATAGATGTAACCAGAAAAGAAATTCCTCCCATCACATAACAATCAAAACATCAAATGCACTAAACAAAGAAGGAATATTAAAAGCAGTAAGGAAAAAAGGTCAAGTAACATATAAAGGCAGGCCTATCAGAATTACACCAGATTTCTCACCACAGACTACGAAAGCTAGAAGATCCTGGGCAGATGTCATACAGACCCTAAGAGAACACAATTGCCAGCCCAGACTACTATACCCAGCAAAACAATCAATTACCATAGATGGAGAAAACAAGATATTCCATGACAAAACCAAACCAAATTTATACAGTATCTTTCCACGAATTCAGCCCTACAAAGGATAATAGATGAAAACTACACCCTAAAAAGAGCAAGAAAGTATTCTTTCAATAAACCCAAAAGGAGATAACCATGCAAACATAAAAATAACATAAAAAATATCAGGAAGAAACAATCACTATTCCTTAATATCTCTTAACATCAATTCCCCAATAAAAAGACATAGACTAACAGACTGGATATGTTAGGACCCAACGTTTTGCTGATATAGGAAACACACCTTTGTGTCAAAGACAAACATTACCTCAGAGTGAAAGGCTGGAAAACAATTTTCCAAACAAATGGTCCCAAGAAACAAGCTGGAGTAGCCATTGGAATATCAGATAAAACTGATTTTCAACACAAAGTCACCAAAAAGGATAAGGAAAGACACTACATACTCATCAAAGGAAAAATCTACCAAGAAGAACTTTCAATTCTGAACATCTATGCTCCAAATGCAAGGGCACCCATATTCATATAAGAAACTTTACTAAAGTTAAATGCACAAATTGCAACTCACAAAATAATAGTGGGGGACTTCAACATCCCACTCGCACCAATAGACAGAACAGGGGAAAACAAACTAAACAGAGACACAGTAAATCTACCAGTAGTTATGGACCAAATGGATTTAACAGGTATCTATAGAACATTTTATCCTACATCAAAAGAATATACCTTCTTCTCAGCACCTCATGGTACCTTCTCCAAAACTGACAATATAATCAGTCACAAAACAGACATCAATAGATATAAGAAGATTGAAATAATTCCATGCATCCTATCAGATCACTATGGATTAAGGCTGGTCTTCAATAGTGACAAAAACAACAGAAAGCTCACATACACATGGAAGCTGAACAACATTCTACTCAATGATAAATTGGTCAAGGAAGAAATAAAGAAAGAAATTAAAGACTTTTTAGAATTTAATGAAAATGAAGGTACAGCATACCCAAACTTATGGGACACAATGAAAGCAATGCTAAGAGGAAAACTCATAGTTTTAAGTACTTCCAAAAAGAAACTGGAGGGATCATACATTAGCAGTTTAACAGCACACCTGAAAGCTCTAGAACAAAAAGAAGCCAATACACCCAAGAGGAGTAGACTGCAGAAAATTATCAAACTCAGGGATGAAATCAGCCAAGTAGAAATAAAAAGAACTATACAAAGTATCAACAAAACCAGGAGCTGATTCTTTAAGAAAACCAAAGAGATAGATAAACCCTTAGCCAGACTAACCATGGGGCACAGAGACAGTATCCAAATTAATAAAATCAGAAATGAAAAGGGAGATATAACAACAGAAACTGAGGAAATTCAAAAAATCATCAAATCCTGCTACAAACACCTATACTTAACACAACTAGAAACTCTGGATGAAATGGTCAATTTTCTAGACAGATACCAAATACCAAAGTTAAATTAGGATCAGATAAACCATCTAAACAGTCCCATAACCCCTAAAGAAATAGCAGTCATTAAAAGTCTTCCAACCAAAAAAAAAAAAAAAAAGCCCAGGACCAGATGGTTTTAGTGCATAATTCTATCAGATTGTCAAAGAAGACCTAAAACTAATACTTTCTCAAGATCTTACGTGATTGTTTTGTGCTTCTCTTTCCAAAGCCTGCCTGAAACCCTCCTTCTATTCTATGCACCTCCTTTTCCTTATGGGCCCTGATAGTTCCACCTGTCCCTCCTGCCAAGCAGTTAGCTCCCAGGCTCCTTTATTGACCAAATCAAGAACCAGTTAGGGAATCAGACCTTAGTATCAGCACCTTCCCCTACATGTTCTCCTATTTCCCGTGATTACAAAGAGTCAAATAAATTCTCATGCAGACATCAGGTCTGCTTTTTCACTGACACTCCACAGGAAGAGTTCAGAACACCAAACACTTAAAAGCATGTGCTGAAAATGCCTGGTAGCAAAGCCTCCATGTGGTTTGTTCTCTTTCCACTCCCTGGGGTTTATCAACTTTTGTTAATGGGGCATATGTGCCGAGAATTATAGAATGTTAAACATGAGCAATATTTCTTGGAAAGTAGTTATCATTCTTCCTAAAACTCAATACACATAAGTCAAGTGTCCAGGTAAAATATCCCCATCTAGTGCACATCTCCATATAATATTGTTGAGATCCTAATGGATAAACATTTATCTCTGTCTTTCATAAGAAAGCATATACAACCAAATAGGTAAATGATACACAACCCTATCACATGGTTATAATATCTGCTTATTTTCACCGTGTTCTTTCCCTGCACAGAGTTCAGTGTTCCCTGAAATTGCAGCCACTTTCTGCTATGCACACTTTACGTGACAGCAGGTTATGAGGCAAAAATCTTCATGGAAGCCAGTCTCCTGCAATGTTTCCTTGGTATTCCCTAACTCAGAGGTAGCCCAGATATGTCCTTGTGAACTCGAGTGCTAGGTGCCCTTCAAGATATGATTCATTTATAACTAAATAAAATTGGAAGTCGCCTTCTGACTGGCACTCCCTGATGTTCCAATACCCTAATCTTTCCTGAGCCAAAACTTGGCCTGAAATTTCATAAAGAATGTTACACATTCAGACTACTTGCCTCTGGCATTGTTAGGGAGATAATGAAGAAGATAGAGCGTTGTAGCTCCTCTGAATGGAGGTTGATAATCCCAGGGCAAATTTAACTATAATCCTCATTTCAGTCCACATTGGATTTGCAGCTGAATCACTCCCAGGAACTAGATTATTGTTTTGTTTTGAGTAAAGTTAGCAAGAACTGGTTCCCTGGGGCATACCTCTGCTAGCCCAGAAAATTAGCATAGTTGGGGTTTTACTAAGGCCTGGCCAGCTGTAGCCTATACAATAGACTAAATGGAAACTATTTGCACCTGGCTTCTAAGATCAAGATAACTTTAGTCAAAGCTGACTTTCTTTCAGATTGCAACCTCTGCTTAGTTCCTGCCAATTTACTTGTATATACTTTGCTGTAGACCCATTGTGCTCCCATCAACCTCAGACTGATGTACCTTGACCCTCCCCTGTGCCACCCAATCTTTCTCTCCCTTTTGTATTGACTATAAAAACCTGACACTTTGTTTGAGAATTGCATTCAGATTCTGCACTTCCTTGAATCCTGTCTGTCATTTCTTCGCCAAAGCCTTGTCGACCTGACCAGGACCCTGTTTCCACAACCCCACCTCAACCCCAGGTTGAGGGAGGCCCAGACTGGCTGGCCTGCGGCAACTTTCCATACCCTTGAATTTATAAATGAACTTTATTTGCTTACTCACATCTGGCCTATACTGTTGCGTGTGAAAATTTGGAGCAATTTTGAAGGGCAAAAATTCTGCCCACAGGACATGGAACTTGTCAGATTCATACATATCCCTACATAAGAACCTCACAAAAGCACATTGAAATTCTTTTCATTATCTTTACATAGAATCAGAGAATACCTCAGAAACACAATTGCTCATCTGAGTAATCTTTCAGCTATCAGAAAATTATTGAGGCTCTTGCTATGAGCAAATTTTTTCTTAAATTCCAACCACTATGATACAATTGACTCAAGACACTTTTTAATGCACTTCAAATTTAATTTAATAGCCATGTTCATATACATGCATGTAACCATTCTACCCAAGTAGTGATGTGTATTGGATATGTGAATCACATAAAAAGTATTTCTTCAGTAACAAGAAAGGTGCTTAATTTGTCCTAGACATATGTTTTAATATTTCATTTTGCTTTGATAATTAATATATCTGCACAATATATTTTGATCACATCCATAGTCCACTACCTCCCTCTATGTTTTGTTTTGTAACCAACAAAAGGGCATAATTAAGTATCAGCCTGACTTCGATTCTCTAAGCACATGGATTGGGAAAAAATACCCTGTTCATCATAGATCTCACAATCACTATTCAAATAATATGTGATTGAATCAAAAGAATTGATACACAAACTCTCTAAGTTGTAATGTTTATGACTTATATGGCTTTGTAATAGGGACCTTTAATTGATAGAAATATACATACATATTCCTTTGGACAAACTAAATACATAATTCAATGAAGCTGCCATGATTGGCATCCCAGCTTTGCTCTTACTAGACACATGTTTCAACTTAGTTTACTCAACTCTATCTTACAGTCCTTACTAAAAGCATGCATATGAATGTGTAAAGTTGTTTTTGGACTTAAATGTTGTGGACATGTACAAATCTTAAAACAGTGTTCAGAGAAATCCAGAATTCAACCCATTGGACTGAGCACAGGATCCCCAATGAAGGAGCTAGAGAAAGAACCCAAGGAGCTGAAGGTGTTTGCAGGCCCATAGGAAGAACAACAATATGAACCAACCAGTACTCCCAGAGCTCCCAGGTACTAAACCACCAACCAAAAAGGGTGGGACTCATGGCTCCAGCTGCACATGTAGCAGAGGATGGTCTTGTTGGTCATCAGTGGGAGGAAAGGACATTGGTCCTGTGAAGCCTGTATGCCCCAGTGTAGGGGAATGACAGATCCAGGAAGCAGGAGAGGGTGGTTTGGTGAGCAGGGGGAGGAGGGAGGGGATAGGTTTTTTTTTTTTTTTTTGAGGGAAAACCAAGAAAGGGGAGAACATTTGAAATTTAAGTAAAGAAAATATCTAATAAAAGTTGCAACAGAAAACACACTACACTTTATATTAAACAGACTGTTTCAGGAAAAAAATATTTTTTAAACACTTCATTAAATGATGGACAACATTAGCCATGTCTTTTCAATTCAGATCACCATTCACACAAAAAGGATCTGGCCAGCACTCTCATTCGGGTTGTGGAAGACAATATATTTGGTCTAATAAATGAGTGAGATAGAACTAGCTGTCAAGAATGGAAAAGGTAGAGACAAGGTAGATATCTTAGTGAACATAACAAAATATTATGTATGTATTATGATATTATAAAGAGATCTGGTATTACAATCAATTAATATATGCTATTAAAACTAGAAAAGAATGAATACTAGGTAATAAGTACAGGTTGGATTATAGCATACACATGCCTATACTATGAATAGATCCTTTCTCCTTGTATTTGCAATAGCACATCACTTAGAATGCACATGCAATAGCTCCATAATTGTCTACCACCACATATACACAATGAAGGTAGTTAGAAGGGCACATTATAGCTGCAGTCAACATAGCAATCTATCACAGGAGAACCATATTATTTAGTTAATCCAACAATATGGTTTGACAGGTTCCTTAAAAATAAACAAACCAGCGCATTCTGAAATTTATCAAGTGATTTTTCTTCAAATAAATATCCATACTGTGTTTCAATGTTCTGTAAGCCTTGACATTTATGCTGAATTTGAAACTTGCTATGAAAATGGGAACTTGGATTTCTCCAAATGAAAGCCTTTTCGAGTTGATAAACAATTCTTGCTGAGGCTTAATAGATTCTCTCTAAATTTCAAGTCCAAATGTCAGAGTTAGAGACTATAAAGACTGAAAAAGTAGACACTTTGTTGATGTTTTCCCTCCTATTACTGTTTTATAAAGGTTTTTGTTCCAACTAAACACAACACATCATATGGTCTCTAGTTAGCACTGGCAGAAAAAAAAATTGAATTTGCAGAGTTCAAAAAGACTAAACAGACAGAGATAACGGGGCCTGAGGATATCAGCTTTTGTAGATCTTTCTCATATTTAGTAGTGTGCATAAGACTAAGTGGGCTCTGAGTAGAAAGTATTCTATTAAGAGTGTAAATACCCTCTGAAGCAGATGTCATATTTTGAGAACTCTGACAGAAACAAGGAACTGAGGCCAAACTGACATTTACTTAGCAATCAACAAAAGTTGTCTGTTAACTCGTCTACAGTATTGGTGGTACTGGGGACATTTAGTCCATTTGACCAGGCTAACTTTGAGAAGGATCAGAAGGATATAAAGACTTCTTCAACTTCTTCAAAGCAGTCAGAAAATGAGTAAATGAAATGAGATAATTGTGCCATACAACTTCTTGTCCTATTACTGTTAACTGTTAACGCCTGCAGTCACAATCAGGAGTTTATTGTATAGGGCAATCTTGTTGATTAGGAACTGGATTCAAGTTCATCAGAATGGAATAACATGAACTCACCCCTGCTACTCCTACAGAAATAACTTATGCATGCTTATAGACATTTTTATTTGAAGAACTATATTATGTGAGAAAAGTTGGCACTGGGATTATATGAAACATCTCGTCGATTACTTTTGGCATTTAGAAAAATCAGAAAAAGATTTTGGGAAACTAGTCCCATATTATGTGGCAATAAAGAAATTGCTATGCTGCTTTTATTAAGAAGACTCAAGATATTTAGCTAGAGGTCCAACTGTTTTGTCATATTATTTAGCCTATGTTTATTTCAGGAGGTAAACATTTTCCTAAAGGCCCCCGAATGTAATTGTTAATGTAATGCTCTAAAAGAATGAACCTAAAGTAACAGAATAAAATTCTCAGAATCAGCTAGGAGTTCATTAAATGGGGAAAAAACAACAACAAAAAGTCAAAAAGCTCAAAGTTCGCATGTGCCACTGACTCTGTCCTCTGCCATGTGACATCAGCTAATTACCCCAATTCTGACCCAAAAGAGGATAAACAGTTAGTTGCTTGGCAACAGGGTTCCTTAGAAAAGAGGTAGAACTTGCTATAATGTAGATTTTACAGATCATAAAACCTCTAAAACCATCAACTTTCTATGAATTCTACCTTAGGTTACAATAATATTGAAATTCATATATTTAATAGAATATCTTTTAAGTAGCATGGTGCTCAACATGTAGTAAGGTCTACCTTGCTTTGTTTCTTTATTGTTTTTCCCTTCTCCTCTTCCTCCTCCTTCTTTTTCTTCTTCTTCATCTTCTTTTTTCTTCCCCTCCTCCTTCCTTTTCTTTCTTCCCTGCCTCCTTCTCCACTTCATTTGTGTATACATTGTGTGTGTGTGTATGTGTACTTTCATATATGTGTGCAAGTGCAAGTTCATATTGTATGTGTGGATTGTCTATAGGCCTATGATTGATGTCAGTATCTGCCTATGCCATTACCCAACTTATATAATGAACCAGAGTTACTCTAATCATGACTAGTCTGGTTAGCTAGATTCTTTGAATATTCCATGACTGAAACTAGAGTTGCAGGCAGTCTTCCATGCCTACAGAGCTTTTATATGAGTTCTGAGAATCCCAAATTCAGTCTTTATCCTTGTACAACAGTTCTTTTCTTATTGAGTTATCTCTCCAGCCCTACCTTAGATAATGTTTAGAGAGCTTTATTCATGCCAACTATACAATATAGAATATGTGAATATTATATACTTATATCTATGAAAAATATATTCAAGAAATATAGTAAATATATATATACATGAAGCATGTTATATATTTTAAATTGGAAAAATGATAATAAGGTGTGTATGTAAAATTTCAGCAGCATTTCTCAAATAATACACAATGAATACAACTTCCTAGACAAGTTAAATAGTATTAAACTATTTGCTAGCATACTTAGTAGTGAATGTATGCTTGTGCTATCAGATTCTTAGATAAAGACATTAGTCAATAAATGTCTCCCAAGCAATGGAGAACAAACAGGACTTCTCATAGAACCATAGCAAAAAATGGAGTATTGAAACTATCCTGAGAAAAGTAACTTCCAGCTAGTTGGAACTGTAAACTTTTGGTATTGCTTTAATATATGTGCACTTGTTTTAAAAGTGAAATTCACTGCATGGTTAATAGAAGGGCTGTTACACCACATTCATTTATAACTTCTTTAAATCAACTTGAGCATTGTACTAAAAGAGGTGGCCTATCAATTCTGATTGCATTAGGGAAAGTTAAAAAAAAAAAAAGTTCACAGTAAGAACAATAGTTCCAGACACCACAGATGGAAATTTAAATGTGGTGTTATACAGCACATCAGGAGCCAGCTAAGGTAACTGTGCCGCAATCTGTGAGTTACTCTCGTGAAAAGATCCCTTGGCATTTTTCTAACAGGAGCAGAGTGTAAGTGCCAGTGTTTTGACTTGCTCCTGTCTCCCAGTGTGTGAGCTCCAACCACCAACCCAACATTTCACAACTTAAATGATTTTAAGGTTAATCAATTCACATTATTAGTTTTTCACAAACATGCATATCAGTAAATACAGCAGCAGACTCTGAGGTTCTGCTATAAGATCCCCAGGAAAGATATCGCCTACTTCTGAGCCACAGAGACAGTAATTCTGTCTTCTTTTAGTTTGGAAAAAAAGGGGGAGTTTTGACTGTATTTTCTCACATTATCCAATGCTTAGACTAGCTAAGTACTTTTATGTGTGTCAACCAACTTCAGCACATGAATGTCATGAGAGATCGATTTGGGCTTGACTATACTATATAATTCCTTCCCTCAGCTTTGTCTGATAAACTCTCTTTTATGAGAACATGGAGTGTATTTATAAAATGCAGATATATACTTTAAATTATAATTAATTTTGATATTTTTAGCAACAGTTGAAAAAGTTTTAATCTAATGAGAGCTAAACAACTCATAATAATTTATTTGAATAGTCATTGATCTAATACTTAAAGTGCTCTGACACTAAATCTGTCTTATATCATATTTTAAAATGTATTTGAATATTTACAATGGAATGCCACAACCACTTATATAAATTTAGTTTCAAATTTGCTTTTTAATTTTAAATTTTTGTCCAGTTACTCTCATGATTATATTATTTAAACTCTTTAAGCCATGTCATTGATTTGTCTTTTCATTTATGTGCTACAAGTTATTTAATAACTGTCTTCCTGGTGTTAGTCCATAAAGTACACAGTCCAATCAAATATTCACATTCATACTAAGAACTAGAAATTACCACTGCTGTTTCAATGGATGAAGAATCTTATGCTTAAAAATGCTAGTTAACTTGTAAAGTCACATACTTAAGGAGCATCAAACTAAGGGCTGATCTGCAAAATTAATGAACTGTATTCATATTTTGTTACCACTGATGAACTATATTATAACAGATCTCACTACTTTTTAACTCACTTAAGGGGGTCCAGTTACATGTCTACTAACTTATTTTTACTTTTGAGATATAAATTTAAAAGGACAGAGAAGTAAGGACGACTTGGGTGGATTTCAGAGTAAAACATGAAAAAAATACAATGTACAAAGAAAATTTTAAATAAAATATATGAGAAATAAATATAAAAAAAATAAATATATATAAAAAATATATGAGTTTTGTTCTCTCCAGAACTTACTAAGAAAATTAAATGTAACTTTTCCCTTTTTCAGAACTATGAAGTGAAGAAATCAAGTACAAAGCTGGGTAGTAATTTAGCTCTCTTTAATCAAAGATGTATTTAACTTTATATAATGAGTGTGTACTTTATTTTTTCTGCTATCTCTATGTCCATGCACATGTGTGTGTGGTACCCACAGACACCAGAAGAGGAGCTTGAATTCCCTGGAACCAGAGTTACTTCCTGCTGGTGACAACCACCATGCATGTGCTAGGAACATAATCTGGCCCTTCTAGAGAGCAGTGACTGTTCATAAATGCTGAGTCATGTCTTCCAAAAGTTTCCTTTTTTTTAATGTACCTTCAGGTCACTTGATACTTTCCCAAAGTTTTGGAATAAATAGTGCTCCTACTCAGAATTAAGGATGGCTATGCAACAGGTAGCAGGAAGTAAACCCTCTTGAAAAAATTATTGGTATTAAATTACGGTTTGGAATAGTGATTTGCCAAATTGGTACATTGTCACATTCGGTGGACTGTATAAAATCAAAGAAAGCAAACAAACCCAACCACTCAGATAGCTCAGTATGTAAGAATACTTGTTATCCGGCCTTGCTTACAAGTATATGTTCAATTCCCAGGTCAAACGTGGTAGGAAGAGATCTAATTCCTGCAAGTTGTCCTTTGACTTTCCCATACATGCTATGAAGTGTGTGCTGCCTCTTGTGACTAGAAACACATACACGTGTACACATAAGCATGCATGGATGCGCATGATTAAATTTGAAGAAAGTATATGATAATAAAGAAAAAAATCAATGAATTTGGAGAGCTTCAAACAAGCCCACACATCCATACAATAATGGCCACACCATGCTACACTTGTTAAATTGTACTATAATTTTGAAAAAGCATACCAACATTTAAGACCAAATACAAACCAGCAAATCACCAGTAGTAGTTTTCAAGTGTTATCAACTCCTTTTGGAGCATTTCCACTCTACTATCTTTGCTAACCATGCAGACCTTAACTCTGACATGTGTGGTATGCAGAAGCATAAAGAAACACACAGAGTAGAGCACAAAGCAACACTTGCCTTATGAAGGAGGGAGGGGGGAGCAGGATGCACATTTGGTTGCTGTAACACAATCAGATATGGACTGGCCTAGACATCTCAGTGTTTTCTCTTTGTCAGGCACGATCATGAGTGCTTGAAAACTCAAAGGCATGCAGAAGCAGTGCCTGCAGCACTGGAATGGGGGAAAATTCAAGAAGAGGCTAAATACTCTCATTTAAAGCCACAAGCACCTTGAGTTCATCTTTATTAAGGGCCAAAAAATCCTCTAGGGAACAAAAGAGGGTTGAGAGAGACAAGAAATCCAAAATAGACATTTTCAGAATATTGCTATGAAGAGAGAGATTGCTGCAATTTAACCGAGCTGAAATCTGAAATCTTTAAAGTACGTTTTTAGTCTGCTGATTCTGACCTCCTACAGACCAATTAGAGCTAAATAATTGTTGTTGGTATGACAACCTCAGGGAGAAACAAAAGACTTCACTTTCTTTAAGTGGAGCCACAAAGTTATTCTTGAGAACAGAAAATAAGAAGAGAGGTGGCAATAAAGTGTGGTGGTTTATAATATCACTAGTAATGCTTCATGGTTTATAATATCACTGTAAACAGTGACATTTTGCCTCAGATGTGGTTTAGATCACGATAGGTCACAGAGCACCAGCACAGGGACAGCGCTGATTTGTGCATTCTCATTGTCTCAAATCAAAGCAATTATCAAAGCAAGGTTGATCACTGAGTTCATGTGAACAGTAAGATACTCCAGCACCATTTCAAAGCTGTAAGTCATAGGTCCGATTAATGTCAGTAACATATCTGTTACTGTCTCTAATGGCAAAAGCCTAGGCACATTGATGGTATTTTTCAAGATGTAAATGATTGCTTTGCAACTATGTAAATGCATTATGTAAATGAAAGCATCTACAGTCTTTGTTACTTAGCATTGATATGTTACTCTTGACTTTTTAAATATTATTGAGGTATACTGATGCACTAAAAGCTACTTGCACTGGTATTAAGTTCAATGAGTCTGACTCTGAATACTGTCCACACAACAGAGATAATAAAAATACACAATTTCTTCTCAAATGTTCTGGTGTCTCAATATTATCTGATCTTCCATCTCTTACCTGACAGTCTCTGAAATTAACTATATTTCCTTCCACTACAGATTAGTTGGCATGTTCTGAAAATATTTGTATATAGAACTATGAAGCATTTCTAGTTAACTTTTTTCAGTTACTATAACCTTTTTTCATATGTCCATTTAATCATATATTTATTATTTAATAGAAGTGTAATATACTGTTACATCATATATAACATTTGTTAATTAAAGATTATAGACATTTATTTATTTTTGACTCATTATAAATAAATTTGCTACCAACGTTTGTGACAATATGTTGGTATATGAGATCATGTCTTTGACTAAATTTAAATGAAATGCCCCTATTTTATGGTTGGCTATGGAGTCTATGTTTTTGGTAGTCAAGATATTTTCAGGGGAGTAGAAAGACTGTAAAAGCTAGAAGGGATAGATGAACAGGGGAACAGTGTCCTTCCAGACACAAAGGATGGACACACATGTAAGTTCTACAAACAATGGCAACCTGTACAGGACCTGGTCAGCTTAGAGCTAGAGGGGGTCCCAGGGCTGAAAGGAGTAAATGACATGAACTCCCATCCCTAACTAAGAAGCAAGCTATCTGCAATCAACATCTGCTCACAGAGGAAAAGTTTGTTTACTTCAGTGGAACCAGAAATACAGAGTCCACATTTACCTGTAGACCTAGGTTAAACAGTAGATAGCTAACACAAAACAAATTCAATGGTGTGTGTGGGGTTTGTTGTTGTTGTTGGTTTTTGTTGTTGTTGTCTCATACTGATTTGTTTGAACATTTTTTTATCTAATGGTCTTTTACTTGCTTCTTAAATGGCAGTTTCTGCTTTTGTGTTGAAATAGCTTTTTTGTTTGTGTTCGTGTATGAATATGTGTTTCTGTGAGTTCCTTGTACTTTTGCACATTTAAAAATGTTTTGCTCATTGGTTTTCTGAACAATAAGTTATATGGGAAAGGAAGTAAGGAAAATCTGACAGTAGTTAGGGAGGTAAAACTCTGATCAGAATAGACACTACAGGTTTCAATAAAAGAAATGAAAGAAAAGAAGAAATATAGTGTTAATTTCATGATTACTCATGATAATTAGCACTTTTCATATGTGCATTTATTATGCATGCACAGTCTTCAATAAGCAATTAAATTATATAGTCTTTACCTAATACTTGAGTTTGCAGAATGCAAGTCACTTATCAAACAACAGGTTTCTAAATATTTCTATGAATATATAATATTTCAAAGAATTGAATAATTTACTATTTTTACTTTCTTAGGTGTGTCTCTTGAAATGTGGAGTATTTAAATTCTGACAAAATTTACTTGTAAATTTAATTTATAAATTGTCCTTTATTACTATAAATTAGAATATTTGTTGAATTAAACAAAAATGATATTGTGTTGTTTTCTTCTAACATTTGCATAAGTTGTTTCAGTCTGTGATCCAATTCCAGTAGATTTTATGTGTGTCATGAGGTCTTTATGTGTGACATGAACACAGGATCTCCCTCCTTTTCTTACTATGACCTTTCCTTGTTTTTTATCTTTCTTTCTTTTTAAATAATTTTCATTCATTTTTAAGTACTTCACATAATGTACTTTGACCATATTCACTCCCTTCCCACAATCCTCTCAGATCCACTTCCTTCTCAGCCTACCTTTGCCCTTGCTTCTTTTTTTCTCTTTAATATACCAGGCCATAGGATGTGTGTCTTTCACTGGAAGATGGTTAACCCACAGGGACTGCATTCTTAAGGAATGCTGACTCTCCCTGACCCAGTAGGTAGCAGTTGTCAATACCTCTTTATCTAGGAGTAGACATTCATTCATACCTCTTCTTCACATACTAGAAATTTATCTAGTTCAAGCTTTCACTGGCCTTATGCAAACTGTCCCAACTGCTGTGAATTTGCATCTTCAACAGTCCTGCTGTCCAGAAAAAACATTCTTTTTTGTCACCTAACACATCTGGCTTTTACAACTTTTCTGTTCCCTCTTCAACAATGACTCTGATGCATCTTGGGTAAAAAGACTGTGATATAGTTATCTCAAATTGACCCAAGCATTCTGTATTTTCTCACTTTCTGCACATTATCTAGTTGTTAATCTCTACATTATTCACCATCTGCTGTAAAATTTAACTTCTCTGATGAGGCCTAGCAAGTGGACTAATCTAGGGAATCAAGTTAAGTCATTGAGAGTTAATGTGACACCATGTCCATTTATCAAATCAATAGTGTAACATACTCCTAAGCAACATGATCTTGTTGTTAACTTCTTGAGGGTAATCAAAAGCACATGAAAATAGTCTATAATGTGTATGGATCTATGGGACCTCACTAGCCACCAACTCCAATATGAATAACCCATTCCTAACACAGGGCTTTTAATGTGTTATACTATGGTGTCTGTTAGCATTATCATTAGTTTATGGCACTGTTGTTGCAACACATAAAAATTCCACTTAAACTCTTTTTATATATTTGCATGTATATATAATTTTGAATGCTACTAGAATGGTAGGTTTTTATATGACTTTTTTCAAAAATGTCTGTAATATTAGCTATCCAGTCTATTACCTCTTCTATCATACTTCCATCTTCAGAAAGTTCTCAAAAGATGAAATAAAAATGGCTAAGAAAACACTTTTTAAAAGTATTAAATAGCCCTATCTTTCAAATAGATGCAAATTAAAACTACTTTGATATCTCCTCTTACTGCAATCTGAATGGTTAAGATTAAAAAAAAATTGATAGCAAATACTACCATCAATTTGAGGATAAAGGAATACTTATTCACTGCTGGTGGGAGTGCAAACTAGGGCAGCCATTATGGAAATCAGCATGTCTGCCCTACTTTGAACTCCCACCAGAAATGTAAGTATAGCTAGATATTGTGGCAGAGCTTTTTCCAGTTATCCCACTTTTGGGGTATTTGTGCAAAGAACTGCATATTCCACTAGAGATCGATTTGATCATCCATTTTCATTGCTTCTCTGTTCACAATGCCCAGGAACCACAAAGATAGTCGATATTCATCAAGTGATAATGAAAATCTACAGTTATAAGATGAGGTAGTGTTCTTGTATTAAGAGAATTAAGTTGGGGCTGGAGAGATGGATTAGCAGTTAAGAGCAGTGTTTGCTGCTTTTTCAGAGGTACTGAGTTCAATTTCCAGTAATCACATGGTGGCTAACAACCATCTATACTCTGATACTCTCTTTTGGTATCCATCTAGGATCTGATACTCTCTTTTGGTATCCATCTAGGATCTGATACTCTCTTTTGGTATGCAGGTATATATGCAGATAGTGCATGCATGTATGCATAAATAAATAAATAAATACACAAATAAATAAACAAACAAATAAAAATATCCTAGCTTAAAAAAAGAAATAAAGAATAATTAAATTATGAAATTCACATATACGTGGACTGAGCTGGAAACAATCCTTTTTGATACAAAAAGTCAAATATACATTCTCTCATGTCTGGATTTTAGCATTGAATCTCAAGATATTTGTGTTCCATTTGGATTACCCGCACAAGTCAAGAAAAAAACAAAGAGCCCTGAGGAAGAGAGAGACTATCAATGGAGGGGTGGAACACAGTGGTTTAAAGCCTAAAGAGATTGGTGAGACAGGAAAGAGTTCCTTCTTAATATCTGAGTCCTATAAGAATCTTTCCATTTCTTCAAACGTTTATTGCTAAAGGTTGGTATTATTGGAATTTTTTTAAAAAAATCAACTGTATGTATGTTTTTATTTCTGTAATTTTTAACACATCTCATGCTTACTTTAGCCAGTATGATATTCTCTTGAGAACTGGAAAATTTTATAAGATTTCGAAATCAATTTTAGATATTGAAGAAACAAAGACACTTATTAACTAATCTATTTTCTCATTGTGTGTATATTCATTGCAAGTTGGATACTGTTTTTAAAAGACAGTTTTTTTTTCTTATAGATCTCTTCATTATGCTTTTAAACTTTGGCTTATGACACAAGTTACTTTGTAATAATTTTGTCCTTTTGAAGTTTGTAATGCATTTTTGTCCATTTTAGAAACATGCTGAGTCTGGGGTGTGATTGTGCCCTAGTACCTACGTAATATTGATTCTGAGCATTACACATAATACCATCATGCCTAGGGAAGACTTCCCCGATGGAGACTATGTTAATGCAAACTCTTCTTATCACTTTTTTGATCACTCTCCCAACCTTGCGATTCTTTCTTTGGCCTAGAGCATATTTCTCATGCATATTTACATGTACTCACATACAAGGTTCCAAAGAATGTTGCTCATATTGCCAGAGCACTTTCTGCCTTTGTCATTCACAGTGCCGTTCTGTACTGACTGCTTTCTCTATGTCCATTGCTTTGCACATGTATCTTTTTTCTTTGCTATTTAAGGAGAGGGAAACATTTTATTCTAAAACATCATTAACATCTGTGTCATCTATCATATGTATTATGTTTTTTTAATTTTTTTTAAACTTTTATTGCATTATGATGAGAAAAGTTACATGATTTCAATTTATCTAAATTTGTTAACATTCAAAAACATATTTTAAATAGAATTGAATCACATTCTTGTTCCCCTTTTGTACCACCGCTCCTCCCATAGACCCCCCTTCAATACCTACAATATCTTTTTTGTCATATTCCTTAAAATTTATAAAATATTATAACAATAAAAATAAGTATTATAAAAATAGCTTGATATAAAACAACAATCAATTTAAAATCTTATGTAGATGCTTGTCCTCAACAATAGTGAAAATATATTTTTCTCAATATAAATTTTAAATAAGTCCAAACATATTAGCTGTATACTTAAAAATAATACATCAC
>NW_022196914.1:43431711-43433536 GCF_008632895.1 Mastomys coucha | reverse complement strand
CTGTCTCTGTGATCCTGTCATTCTGGGATCCTGGGATCCTGGGCTTGTTAGATCACCTGGGAGTGTGGTTTTCTCTGTGTGTTGTTGGACTGGCTGCAGAGCTTGCACCCAAGGTCTTCTCAGAACACTAACCCAGACAGACCGGAAGGAACTGGAGTCACTGGGCTGGCGGAGTTCCTGTGTACCTGGTCCTGCTGGTCCCAGTTACTCCCAGTGTTGTGACAGATGTTGGTTCCTGCTCACCCCTGATCCTGGGTGTGTCAGAGCACCTGGGAGTGGAGCTTCCTCTGGGTGTTGTGGGACTGGCTGCAGAGCTTGAGCCCAAGGTCTGCTCTGGACCCCAGCCCAGACAGACCGGAAGGAACCCAAGTCACTTGGCTGGTGGAGTTCCTGTGTGCCTGGTCCTGCTGGTCCCAGTTACTCCCAGTGTTGTGACAGATGTTGGTTCCTGCTCACCTCTGATCCTGGGTGTGTCAGAGCACCTGGGAGTGGAGCTTCCTCTGGGTGTTGTGGGACTGGCTGCAGAGCTTGAGCCCAAGGTCTGCTCTGGACCCCAGCCCAGACAGACCAGAAGGAACCCAAGTCACTGGGCTGGTGGAGTTCCTGTGTGCCTGGTCCTGCTGGTCCCAGTTACTCCCAGTGTTGGGACAGACATTGGTTCCTGCTCACCTCTGATCCTGCGTGTGTCAGAGTGCCTGGGAGTGGAGCTTCCTCTGGGTGTTGTGGGCTAGGAGGCATGTTAATCATGTCACTGTGACAAAAACCTTTATGTACAACACATGTGGGTAGTTATGCATGGAGGCCAGAAGAGGGTTGAGATCCCCAGGAACTGAAGCTGCAGGAAGTTGTGAACTACTCAATATCCCAATCTGGATGCTGAGCCAGAACCCCTCCTGAGAAGGCTCAAGCAGAAGAATAGTCCGTTGTTGGCCAATCTGGATGCATATTGAAATTTACTTACAAGAGATGCAGGGAAAAAGAAAGAACGATGCTTATGATTAACTGTTCTCCATATGTAGGATATTCTTCAATTGGTAACACTCAATTGATACCTCCTCAGTAACATAGTCTGTAGTCCAACTCTCAACAATGGTCAGCAGCAGCTGTGAATAGAAGAAGTCCAAGGATCTAAAAGTTGCTCAGTCCCACAAGGCAAGCAGGCAAAGAAGAGAGAGAGCATGTATTATGTTTAATAAGCAATTACGTACATTGAAAGAGAAATGTCTTTAAAAGTACAGTTTTGTGTGCACTCTTTTATGTGACGCTTTCTATCACCTCATGCGTAAAGAGTTAAGGAGGAAATCATTACCTTTTGTAGGAAAATAAGAGGCATTGGATTCCATCATATTGTTAATCTACTTCAGACCTCATGTTCCAATGCAAGACTTCATTGACAGTCATGTATTCTGATTATAGATTAGTTGATTTGATCTGTTTGTTAATAAAGATTTTTCAATTAGAAACTTTAAATACAATGCTTCAGAATGATAATTATAATTACCTGGTTTAATTCACAATGTTTTTATGTATATTATTTGGTTTAAATGTCACAACAATTGCATAGTCAAAAGACACAGGATTTTGATTTCTCTTACACATTGAATGTAGAATAAAAATCTACAGAGCATGAGAAAATTCTCCCAGCAAAGACCAGCACAACACAGAGAAGAGAGCTTCATCGGCACCTCACATTTTGATCTCTTTTTACTTACTAACATTTGTTATGATGATGTTTAAGTAAGTCTAGTGAATCAAAAGTTGAAGCTTAACAGAACTAAATTGTAGGTCATAAGTTGATCACAAAGAACCATTGGTTGAATAAGTT
>NW_022196914.1:43430816-43431664 GCF_008632895.1 Mastomys coucha | reverse complement strand
TATATATATATATATATATATATGGATTCAACTGCTTAAAATACTGCTATCTTATCTGATTCAATATCCATAAGACAGATGACTCCTACTACACATTCTTCTTTCCTATTTCCATACAATAAAACTCTCTTAGTTTCTTTGGCTACACATGTTTATGAAATTTAAATAAATTTTCATGCTACCTTATTTTATGTTGTTTTTTTTTCATTTCTTATTGGTTATTTTATTTATTTACATTTCAAATGTTATCCCCCTTCCCAGTTTCCCCTCCACAAACCACCTATCCTTTCCTCCCTCCCCACTGCCTCTATGAGGTTTTTCACCAACTTGCCCACCCACTCCTGCCTCAGCACCCTAGCTAGCATTCCTCTATCCTGAATCACTGAGCCTCCACAGGATCAAGGGGCTCCCCTCCCAGTGATGCCCAATAAAACAATCCTCTCCTACATCTCCAGTGGAAGCCATGGGTCCCTCCATGTGTACTCTTTGGTTGGTGGTTTAGTCCATGCGAGCTTTGAGATTCTGTTTATGTATTTTCAAAATAAATGTGATATCCTTTGGTTTCTTTTGTTTAAGTTGGGGCTGGAGAGATAACTAGCCCTTTAAAAATCACTGATAAGAGCATCCAGAGGAACCAGATTCAATTCCAAGCACCTGGCAGATCATCATTCCATGTGACTCTAGCTCTGACACTTTTTCTTGACTTTCACTAAAACTCACACACACGTGGTACACAGACATATAGAAAGTCAAAACACCATCACATACAATTTTAACTGAGAGGGGGCAGTGGTGGTACATGCCTTTAATCCCAGCACTTGGGAGGCAGAGTCAGGCGGATTTCTGAG
>NW_022196914.1:43415449-43430806 GCF_008632895.1 Mastomys coucha | reverse complement strand
TCTGGTAAACAAAATACTTCAAGTCTATTAGAAAAAGAACAACATATGATTTTCATGTGAGGATTGATTAATGATTAATGACAGCAGGACCACAATAGGAACAGGATTCTTCTTTGGTGTCACAGAAGCGCTGAATTGTTCCTTGCATAGAAAACAACCACTCAATTGCATCCATACACTACCTGCTGTTTGGAACGTTTCAATTTGTTCAAAATGGTCTATATAATGCATATGATATGGCTTTGTAAAAGACATAATTCTGTTAACTCCTTAAATATCATACAGTATATATTGTGAAGATAATAATTTGAAAGCCTATACTTTAAATTGTTGAGTGTACAATTAACAAATTTTAACATGAGGTCTCTTCTGGGATCTTTTAACCACTCAACATGTCAAGATAAATAATAAATATAACAACAAAGCACCTATGTTCTTTTCAGTAACATAAACATAAATTCTATGTAATTTCTGAAATAGATCTACAATCTTCTTAGACAAAAGTTAAAAGTCATTTTCTGTTATGATATAGGAGGTTGGTTACAAACCCATGCACAAATTAATGCTATATCCTCATGAATGTGAACTCAATGAGTCCAGTGCATGTGTGTTTCAAATGTTGTTCTTGACATAAATTCTCTTAGCGAAAAGTAATAGAGTTTTACTACCAAAGGCAAGTCTTTGCTGATTTGTGAAAGGGAATTACCATGAGGATCACTTAGAGAAAAGTCAAGGTAAAACTGAGGATGCCTGTAAACACCAAGGAATCACTAAATGTCTGCTTCCATTTTCCATCTCTTTCTCATTCTTTCATATTTTCACTCTCTGTATTTCTTTTGTTGTTCAGTGTCTCTGACACTGTGCTATTTATTGTAATTGAACAGGTTTTTATTAACAATGTCTCATATTTTTTCTTATAACATTACATTAATGTGCAAAAAACATATTAGAAGAATATATGCCAATGTATGTAAAAATGACTGTGCATGTAAGTCTCTATTACTGTCTCAAACAGATTATTCAGGTCATTTCTTAACTATCTTATATCTAGGATTTAGTAGAAAGATAAACTATAAATTTCAAAACAATCATCATGTCACAATTGCCACCAAAATATATAGTATTTGATGTGATGTCACAAAAATGTTAATGGAATATTTTATAACAGTTGATTTAAATTCATTTATTTGTGTTTAAAATATACTGATGATTGAAAATGAGATTACTAGTAAGACTTAGTTTTCTAGCACAATGGGTTTGACTACAGAATATAATTTTCTAGTATGGTATGTATCCAAATACATCTTATCTATATTAGTTTGATTTCAAAATACTAAAATGGTGTACCTTCTAAGAGTGATTGTTTTATCTCTGAGTATTTAGGATAGAAACATATTATTACCATCTAGATGTGTTATCATTTACAATTGTCCTCTTGAACAAATAAAGTTTGTTGTCTAGCAAGCTTATTCCATGTATATTTATTGTTAGATTTCAGAGAAAAATATAAATGCTCTCCTATCAACTTTCTGAACTAGACTGAAAAACACCATAATATCATAATATCCTCCAAGTGCAATTACCAAGTCATAATTATGACATGCCAAATAAGGTAAGACTTAAGTGGAAGATAGTCTTACTGAAAATCAAGTTCCTCAATGGTACACAAGTACAAAGATACTGCTGAAAGAGAAATTAAAGTTCAATTATATGACTTCTAATTTGGACAGATTTATTAAAAAACTGACATTTCTTAATAGTTACTTATATCTCATATTGGTTGTATCATGATGTTAATTATGGGATTTTTAAATTCTTCATCAAGACATGAGGTCTAGTTGTTTATTTTTCCAATATTCTTTGAGCTAAGTGATACTATCTGCCTTGTTTTTAGTTAAAGAAATATGAAGGAACTTGTTACATGTCTACGTCCCCCAGATTAGAATCTTGGTTACCATGAAACCACTTTATATTTTAGTGTGTTAAACCCTTTCCCAGTCATGCCTTGGAAGAACTATGATAAACAATCTCACAAATTAATTTGAAATGTTTGGTAGTCTTATTAAATAAATAGTATAATTGAGTGAGCTACTGAGAATTTATGATCTGTGCTTGTTGTTCAATAGCATTTTTTTAGTCTATTAGATACACACAGCATGCACTGCATCTACCTATTAAGGACTTATATCAGAAAAAGAAAATAAATGGAGAATAATATTATATATATATAAGTATGTAATATTATATTTCAAGTATAGAGTTAAATTAAAATGTTAAATGGACATTCTTACTTAGTAGATTAACCTTTGTACTTTCAAAACACAGTCATTCCTGTCCTCTCCCTCCTCCTCCTCCTCCTCTCCTCCTTCCTCATCTTCATTCTTCCCAATTATGGTGTGAGTCTGTGTGTGTGTGTGAGTATGTGTGTGAGTGTATGTGTGTGAGTCTGTGTGTGTGTGTGAGTGCATGTGTGTGAGTGTGTGTGTGTATGAGTGTGTGTGAGTGTATGTGTGTGTGTGTGAGTATGTGTGTGTATGAGTGTGTGTGTGTATGAGTGTGTGTGAGTGTATGTGTGTGTGTGTGTGTGTGTGTGTGTGTGTGTGTGTGAATGTGTTTCCATCAGTGGGATTAGGGAGGGACATGTGATTTCCTGCTGTCCTTCTTTACCTAATTTCCCTGGAACTAGATCTCTTTCACAGATAGGAATCTTCCAGTTGTGCTTAGAGTGTTCTGACATTTGCTAGTCTCTACTGTTATTGCTGGGTTACACACATTGATGGTCACTCCTGCCTCTTTGGTTGTTTTCTATAAATAGATAAAATGGGGACTTGAACATGGGTCATGCTTGCACAAGTACTCTTAACCACTGAGCTATCTCTCTAGCCCCTAAACGTCATTCTTAAAATTTCAAAAATAAGCTGTGTTTTTCTTCCCCTCATTTCATTATTTATGAGCATCTGTTTCTTTCTTAGACATTTAAATTTTTAAATACTGAATGTTGGAATACGTCATGCCTCTGACACTTAGATATTATTTAATTTAATTTGAATCAAGAATCAGACTTTAAAGCAAATTAGTAATTCAATAAATGTGTAAACAAACAGAATGATTATAAAGTACTATTCAGGGATTTCTCTACTCTAACTATTAGCACATTAGATATTTATCTACGATCCTACTTTTACCTAATATCCTGTTTATTATACTGCCAAGATAATAATACCCTAGAGGCCTCTTACACAATGTGTCAAAGCCCATATTCAGCTAACCAAATAAAGTTGGATGTCAGTGTTGCAAGACCCTAACCCAGCACTTCTTTATTGCTTAAAATATAGGCCAGTTTTGGACTCAACTAGTAAGGTGTTGCATATTTTAAAAATTAAATATGAGTTTCAATGCAACATGGCCAATTTTATAAGAAAATTAGTCACTCTGGGATGGATTAGACTTCTTGAACATAAAATTAGATAGATTAAAGGAATTGTAGGAAGTCTATGGTGAAAATATAATAAATTCTTCTGAGTATATCACCTTCAGAATATATAAGAATTAAACCATCCCTTTTGACTCATGTGAAGAAGAAATAAAATATTTTACATGCTAGAGTGAGGATGTGATTGTCTCCTCTTAATAAGAGGCAAAGGACTGAGCACTTGGACTTTTCAGAATCTACACTATGAGCATTATTGCTGAAGTGATGATTGTAGGGGATATGTTTTTTGGCTCTGACTAGATCAATAGGACAGGGCCTCATGAATGAGACAGTTCCCTTCTCAAAGAGGACTAGACATTAGCTCATCCCTTCAGCATATTCAGATACAGCAAGAAGTTTCATCCGAAACTGATTCTCTTGGTATTTTAATCTTAGATTTTGCAGTTTCCAGAGAAACAAACTTCAGTAATTTATATGCTATTCAGTTCTTTAACAGACCAAAGGAAAACCTGGCAATAAATCCTAATAATTACCAGCAAGAGGGATTCAAATACTCTACTATTCCCTTCATTGTCTCATCCACACCTCAGAAGGGTACAGAGCCCATTGCAACAATTAGGAATGGCAGTCCACAAAGCTTCTTTTGCTCATTTATAAGGAATATAATGGTATTAATGGATTATTTTAGGTAAATTTTCTTTATACTTAGCCTGTTAGAAACAAATCTTTCTTTCATATTCTTCAATCTAAAACTAGAACAAGGACATTTGATGCTATGTTCTTTTTATTTGCCAGGTAATCAGTGATTTAAATTGTAGCAGCATTAAACCATTACAGAAGTATATTGCTAAAAGTAGTTTGAAAATCTCCAGAATGAATTAATATTTTATGTCAAGAAAACAATACAAGCCCGATTTTGTAAGCAATTTTTGCATGTACTATACTTAACTCTAAAGAGATTGTTACTTTTAATGAAATGCAAAGAAATCATGATATAGAATATAGTTATAAAACTCTGAGAACTCAGTCTTATTTGTAAATCAAGAGTTGAATTTGATTATTATATCTTTGCCAAATATCTTAGATTTGGTAAAAAGCCCTATCTTATTTTAATTTCTTTTAATGTGATTTCTAATAATTTAAACAGTGTAACATCATACATAATACATGTCAATGCACTGTGCCAATATAGGATGTGCTATAGCTATACTCCTCTTTATATTTAAGATGTATGAACTCAATACATCCTGTTACCCAAAGCAGCCAGGAAGACATTTGTGAAGAGAGTTAACTCAGTACTCCATCTCTAAATTAACTGTTTTTTCTTAGGTTTTGAGAATATTTTTAAACCCTGATTAGGTTATTCTTTTAATATAGCCACCTAAGGGGCAAATTCACATTAATTAAAAGAGACATCAGAGTTTTATAATACCCAATGCATTAGGCGAAATACTATAAACAAGAAGTTAGCTGTGACAAAGGGAAAGCAGACAACAGTTTAAGGGACTTGTATAAAAGAACATTAGTAAACATCCTGTTCCACTCTGAAGTAGAACAATAATAAATACAGGATAGTGCTACTAATTGAAGGAAGAATGAATCTAACAGTTTCTTGTGCTTTTGGGAAAGAACCTCAAGATATAATAAAAATTTTAATGCTGTCTGAAACTCAAAGATGCTTTCAAGAGGTGATCCTTCTCTCCCATTATTTAAAAAGCATTTGAGGAATTTGAAAGCTCTGGAGAAAGAAAATATAGGCTGGCAGGAAGAAACTCCATCTTGTTGGGTCTCTGAAAGAGCGGAGGACTGAACACTTGTAAACACGGTACCTTGAGCAATAGTTGCCTTATGGCTGGTAGTTTGAGGCCAAGAATAGCATGATAAACTTAGAATGTGTTTATCTCTTGGCAGCTTCATTTTACTTGCAAGCTGGAAGGGACAAAGACCAACAATTTTCCACCTACAAAGTGCATCTAAGCTGGCAGGAAGCTCAGCGAGTAAGTCAACTTGAGTCTTCAGATCACAGCCATTCTCAAAGCCAGATGGACAGCTTTAGAACAAGAGTGATTCAGCCAATATCTCAAGGCATTTGTGGTTATAATGTCCTGGATTGGAATGTGGGGGTGGGAGGAAGCTTTACTTTGGAGTCTTCACATACGTCTAGTGCTATTTTAAGAGACAGACGGGATATGTGCAAATTTTTATAATTCCTGATTCCTTGCTAGTTGAAAACAGGTATGAAGCATTTTGGAAAAACCTATAGTTCCTTCAAAGATAAATATATGTAAGCAGGTTTTTTTTCATACTGTTTGTTGTTTGGGGGTTTCTATAAATCATCTTTCATTATAGTAAAAGCGTTGTGTCTGATTCATTCACTGACATAATATTGGTTATCTAATGATGAAAGGCCAAGGTAGAGTTCTGAGTTTTATTTTAAAAGTGCTTAATATAGGAACAGAATTAATTATATGAGGTGTAGTTGAGAAAAGAAGAGCTTAGGTGCTGTAATTTTTAAGACTGAGCAAAGGAACTTCTTGTTACAAGGTTTGAGACATCTGTTGATGTTGGGTTATTTGCACTCTAGGTGTGTTATGTTTCAAATTACAGAGATATTTTCAGGTCATAAAACAAAATTCTTTTTTGTGTTTTTTTATTAGATATTTTCTTTATTTACATGTCATATGATATCTCCTTTCTCAGTTTCCCCTCCAAAAAAATAAATAAATAAAAAAGAAAAGAAAAAGAAAAAGGAAAAAAATGAAACAAAAATATAAATCCCTGTTCCCTTCCCTATCCCCCTGCTCACCAACCTACCATCTCCCACTTCCTGGCTCTGGCATTCTCCTACACTGGGGCATAGAACCTTCACAGGGCAGCCAAAATAGAATATAGAGTTTAGTAGTAGTCCCTCAGGTAGTCCCTCAGGATTACTGGCAGGAGGTGGATTAACCAAGTGGAGATTAGGCAGTGGCTCAACTATTGATCTGGTTAAAGAATATCAAAATATAAACGCTGTGTGTATGTCTTTCACTCGGGAACTTAAACCATTGAGGCAGGTAGTAAACCTGACAACAGTATTTATTTGATTATTTAATTCAACAGGTAATGATTTCTCTTAAACGGTTCTTGGAAAAACACATTCTAATAGAACTAGGGAAATATTTAAAATCAAGCACAGAAAAAAAATTTAAAAAGGGTCTGGAATAGGATTCAATAATTTCATTACTAGAAAGGAAATGCATCATCGTATGCTAAGTTCATGTTCACTGTACACAGAAAAGGGGGAGGAAACTCTATACATGTTCATAGAACATGTTATACTTGCCAGGGGAACTCACAAAAAGCAAAATGAGAAAATGTATTATGGAGGCAATGATGCTAAAGTGATTCAAAGCTCTTGACAAATGTAGATTTTCTTTTTTACCTGGAGTATTCTGTTGAGTTGCTTTTATCTTCATTCACTGGTATAAATATAAAAACATAAAACTTGAGAGTGATGAAAGGAATCTTCTATCCTCGAGGCCAATGAAGAGCTCCCAACAATAATAACCTTTAACTTAGGACAGTAGAACCCATTCCAATGAGACTAAATAAGGTGGTTGTAATGTAATCCACTGCTGCCTAGCACAGGCAGCTAGCAAACACTTTCCAATTGAAAACTTGCTGTTGAACACATATCACTAAGTCCTTTAGCCCTCATCATCTTTGCATAGAGATTCTGGATATTACTTTGACACAGGGCTTTGGTTACACTGAAAACAGATGATCTCTATTTGAGTATAAGAAACTGAACCCACTGATGTAGATTGTTACTTGGTTTAGACCAGAGCACTGAAGGAGGTCCTGATGGTTAAAATGCTTCTCCCTTGCTGTATTTTATACTCTGAAATTATTTCTTTCCACAATAATATTTAACATGTTTAAGTTAAAAACAAAGAAGCCCAAGAGGCAAATCATAAACTCTCTGTTTGGGCCTGTTTTGTGTGTTTGTTTGTATGTTTAGGCAGAGAATTTCAACCCAATTTCATATTTTTCCTATTTTGCCTTATTGAGTCCCCTACCCCAAACATGTTTTAGTGTTTTACTATATAATATTTCTACTAGAGTACCCAATAGGAAAAGAAACAAAGAATTTCAAGTAGAAATACCAAAGTTTTAAAACTATTGTAGTTTAATTCTTATTATATTCAGTACATTTTTATGAACTTAAAACAAAATTGGCCAGTAACAGAAATTTTAGTCACTACTGACAAAGTCATTGAGTGTTAAATTGTTGAAGACAAACATACTTTTATTTGTTAATCTTGAAAAATAATTCAATAGTTAATGGTGCATAAGTGGTATCATCATTTTTCTATTATTGCTATAAAATTACAATGTACCATTTTTCTTTAAAACATTATTTAAAATGCTTAGTTTCTCACTATTAAAATGAAAAATGCCCACAAATACATATGCATAAAGAAAACAATTTAGTAAATACTATATTTCATTCATCTCCCTGTCCCTTCATATCTGCCCTTCACATTTGCAAAGCTCCCAAATAAAACAAAAACAAAATGAAAATAAACAAAACAAAACATAAAACATCTTGCTGTAGAAGCTTTAGTGTGGCACATCATGACCATTTTGTGCACAGTTTTACTTGAAGATGTTCATTGTCAGTCATTGGTCTGGGTGGAAGATCTGCCTTCTCCTATACTATCAATACTGAATCCTCACCTGGACTCTTGAATATCTTCTGTGTCACTGAGACCACACAGCTTCAAATTTGCAGGATAAGACCTTTTCACATGCAGTTCTTAGATGAGATATGTGATGGTGTTGGCCAACTCAATTCCTTGAATTGTGCTTGGGTAGCAGTTAAACTGGTTAGCCTACCAGCTCTCAAACACCCACAAACCCACAACAAGCTCTCTCACACATTCTTAGCTAACTCACTCAATGCTTCAGTCAGCAATAGGCAGGGACAACTCTCCAGCTCAGAAGACCTAGGAACCAGATCTCCTGTTTGCCATAGTTGCCAAAGAATGAAAGGAAAGAATTGCCTCTCTCTTGTCCATGCCATCACACATTGGACAAGTGGCAGGGGCAGCTCTCCCATATTTAAGCCCTCAAGGCCAGATCTACTGTGCTCTCCAGGCAAGAAACAGACATGGCTTGCTCTCCCTAGTTCTTCAGTGGGTCAGAGTTGGAGCAATCTATCCATAGTATGATAGCCAGTGAGAAGTGTGACCTGCTTTGCACAACTCTTGAATATTAACACGGTATCAGACAGAATTCTGGGTCTTCAGTGGTAAAGCAAGCTATGGGCATCAACATAGACCCTGCTGTTACACAGCCAAGGACCAAGACAGACTTTATCATGGCCTCTGATGGTAAAGCAGGCTACCCTCTCCACAGTTGCACCTCCAGTTCCACCTTTCTTCATGTTTTTCAAACTGCTTCATTTCTCTTTCTTATCTCTCTACCACATAATTGCATATCATAGTGACTCTCACTGTGGGCAGGTCACAAAGACAGCAGGCCTCTGGGCTTCCTCCACATGCCTGGAGCATTTGGAGTCTTTCAGATTTTGTATCTCTGCTCTCATATCTTCATTGCATATTATTTCAGTCTCATATTTTCATGCCTATTGATCTCATTCTATATGCCTTACTTCTTTGCTGGGACGAACAGACATGCTTACCAGCAGAGTGCTAAGGTTACAACTATAGTAAATCAAATAATGTGTTCTGTATGTCTGAATGAATTTCTTCTGTTTTACAGTTTTCCTAAAATAATTTAATATTCAACATGTTCTTCCATATTTATTAAAGTCATCCATCTGAAACCACTCTTGGACTCATGTATGATAACAAATGCAGGATCTTTACCTTTTATCCTATGTCCAACCATTTACATTAACAAGTAAATAGGATGGGACAGAGTAAAGTCACCAAAAATATTTTGAGAAATAAGTACTGATCAAATAACTCTTTGCAGGAAACTCTAATGACTAATACATTTTATATGCAGTAAAATTTAGCATGAGTTTGATGGAAAAGGATATGGTCAGAACTTTTATCTACTTATCATTATAAAATAATCTTTCATAAAATCTAGTTCCTTATAACAAGAAGAATGCCAATAAGCAAGCGAGACTACACAGTACTCTCTGTGTATATCTCTGAGAGGCTGATCACTGCTCCACCACTGTTAATAGCTCTGGGGTAGGTATGTTTAAGTATGCACTCTGAGAAATTCTGTGCACCATGTGTTGAATTCTTAATATATGCTATACAGTTATCTTATTTAGTCCTAAAATAACCTTTGAAATTAGATATTAAACCTTTAAAGAGAAATTGATGTTTAAAGTCCTGTGGCTTGTTCAGGGGAATAACTATATCTAGATTTTGTTGAAGGAACAGAAGGAGAATGAACTCTGGATTACAAAACTCCCAGATGTTGTCTCTAAATGTCATTCAAAAATAATCTTGCAGAACTTTAAATGATACAACATAGACATTATATCACATGAATATAAGAAATAGTTGATGTATGATCTTTAATATGGAACTAATATTCAGAGAAATGTAAGACATGGAGCTTTATAGGAGAAAAGGGAGTTCTTCCTGTTAAGTTGATCCTTTGGTACTTGGAAAGTCGAGAAGCAGAATATTTCATCACTATTTCATCATTAACTGTGAGGCTAATTAAAAGACCTTAAGCACTTTCCACAGTAATGAGCATATTTAGGACACTAAAATATATAATTATTTAAATGATGTTATAATATTTTGCTTGTTATTATTACTATATGCTATTAATTATGTTTACTGAAGAAAAATTTTATTGCTCTGCAATTTCAATATAAAGCTATTTCAATATAAAGACATGTGTTAGCCTGAATCAGGCATATAATTAAAGTAGTTGAAATTTCTAAAATAAATGTAGCTTCACAAAGACTTGCCAGCATAGTTTTGATGAGTGATACCTCTTCATTTATATAGGCATAGAATTGGCTAAATAATCTTCAGCTCTTCCAGATGTTAAGAGGTACACGTTGATTGTAAGTGTTGTGACAAATGTTTCCCCATGTGATTCACATGTTTTCACACTCATACATCATGTTATATGTTTATAGATGCATGCTCATGAAAGTGTTAGAAACATAGCTGCTTTCCTTCATATTTAGCTTACCTGGTGACAAAAGGCAGGTGTTTATTATTTTTGATTCATAATCATACTGTAGAAGGAGAGAGGAGGGGAAAGAGAGAGAGAGAGAAGAGAATGGAGGGAGAGAGTAAATCAACTAGACCATTAAAATAAGTGAGAAACACTTAAATATTAAATTTACATAACAACTCTAAAAATTTATTTTTATATTTATTGGATAATTAGAACTGGTGCAATATCTCATGTGACATGTGCAGAATGTAAAAGTATTTGCCAATATTCTGAATAGCTTTCATAAAAATATAACTGTAATTAATTGTTTTAAAAGTAAGAATATTATGAGTATTTGTTTCCTTTTACTAAAAACAGTTTTTATTTCATATAACATTTCCTGATTACATTTCTCCTCCCTTTACTCCTCCCAGTTTCTTCCTACAGTCTCTCCCATTTAGATCTATCCCTGTCCAATCTTTCATTAGATAGATATCTTTCATTCTAACCAACTAGCTAACTATATATATATGTATATATATATATATATATACATATATATACACTTATATAACTATATAAATGTATGTATATATGTATAACTGTGAGATTAAAAGAGAGAAAAATTAAAAAATATGATAGTAAAGATTATATATACTTATTTAGATGGATAGATGATAGATAGATAGATAGATGTATAGGTATAGGGTATAGGGTATAAGTAGGTAGAATGCTAAACAGTAAGTCATAAATATACTTGTGATAAAAATAGGGGAAATATAAGTAATATATAGTAAAATATAAATCATAATAAGTAAAATAAATATATATAGAGTATACATACATAAATACATATTATGTGTATATATATGTATATATACACACACATGTATTTTCAGAGAGAAGGAGAGACATGATAGATGATAAAGAGAGGGAGAGAGAAAGAGAGAGAGAGAGAGAGAGAATCAAAAAGCCTTGACATGACAATATGATACAAAGAACCTCCTAAGATGCCATTGAATTTGTTTTCTTTTCCCGATCTCCTGCTGGGCATGTAGTTTGTTTCCCCGGTAAGTCCATTTTGAAAAATGGAAAATCAGAAAATAAAAACAAAATAAAAAACAAACAAAAACAACACAAGCACTAAATTTTTATTTGTAAACAGTTATCAATTGGAGATAGCCTTTGACTAAGGATTAGAGCATATGTCCACTTCTCCCTTTGGCTACAGGACCCCATTTGGCTAAAGCCTTATGCATGCTACCTCATTCTCTGTGAGTTCACATGCATCAATCCTGATCATGTTGATTTAGAGGACTTTGTTTCCTTCCTATTCTCCTTCTATTCCTGCTTTTACATTCTTTCTGCCTCCTCTGAGCTCTTTCTGAGGAGAGGGATTAATCTCTGAGGAGAGTCATTTGATGGGAGAAATGGCTTTGGGGTGAGCATTCCAAGGTCTCTCTCACTCTCTCAATGTCCAGTTGTGAGTTTCTGTACTAGTTTTCATAGGTTTCAAGAGGAAGCTTCTCTGATAATGGGTGAGAGAGGTGTTAATCTGAGCATATATAGCAAACTCACTAGTAGTCATTTATTGCTATATTCTTTTTTTAAGAACCATAATGTTTAGGTTTTTCCTAAGTTCTCAGACTAACTAGTGTGAAATTTATACTTATCAAATATCTGGTAAAACCACTCCTGTAATGGGCCATAAGTCAAATCAGATAATGGTTGGTTTTTCTGCCAAGCCTTTCACCACCATTGTACTATCTTATCTTCCAGGCAAGACTCTATTGTAGAACAAAGGTGTGTAGGTGGGTTGCTGTTTCTCTAATAGCAGCATGTAATATCATACCTTCCAGTAAGAAGGACTTGAGCACAAGAGGGTGAAGTCTCTAATGTAGGCACCAGGTCAACTTCTCCATGTTCAATGAATTATGTAGATATTGTCTTCAGCAACGTGGCTTGATGTCAGTTTGTGGGGTGCAAACTGTAGCCTTGGCAACACCCTGGGTTGTTCCCCTGGGTCTCATTTGACTAACAGCTCAATTATATGTTAGCCCATTGCAGTTCAGGTAATTTTGTTTGGAGAAAACATATATCCAGATGAGTCTCTGTCTCCCCCATTATTTAGTAATTTCAGTGTGTGTCCTTTGAATGTATGTATATATTCCCACACTCACTCACACACATATATGGAAGCTCCTAATTCTTATGCATAGTAACCCTAAAATGGTCCATATTCTCTTTTTTATCCACGTCTTCCAAACTCTACCCATTGATTTTTCCATTCCTGCTGTCCATCCCTTTCATTATAACTATACATTCCATTTCCTAAGAAGGTATATCTGGACCCCTAGTCCTTTACTCTGTACCTAACCTCTGTGGTTGTATGTATCATACCTTGGCTATCATTGTCTTAATATCTATATAAGTTAATGCATACTACATTTGTCTTTCTGGGTCTGAGTTATTTCATGTGGACTAATTTTTACTTTTTTAAACTTTTTTATGTTTTCATAGTTTTATTCATTCATCTGAAAATTTCATGCTTTTCCTTTTAAAAGATTGGGTAATACTCCTTTGTATAAATGTACTGCATTTCTTCATTATTCTGTTAAGAAACATCTACTCTGTTTCCCATTTCTATTTATAATGAATAGAGGATCAAAGTAATGAGAATGGATATAGTAAGTTTCTTCAACAAACATACACCCAGTTTGACCACCACTATTTGGTGAAGATACTAGTTTTAATCCATATTCAAAAGAATATGTATTTGCACAGATTCACAAAAATAAGTTGATAAAAGTTAACTACTATAACATAACAATACAAAATAATCCATATATTGAGAATATATACAAATTTGAGTGGAATAATGTCTATGTATGAAATTTAATTACAAGGAATAAATAAATTAAGTAAGCAACTACTAAAAACTAAAGTGTAAGTTTTCAAGAGAGAAAGTAAAGTTTTATGGGTAACAAATACAGGTCTCTGAGACAGGCAATTCTCTCTTTCATAAGAGGAAGGGTCAGTAACCTTTTAAACTTCGATGACTAATTGACTACAACAAACTTTTTGCATATTTTTTATATTTACCAATTTTTACAATAGAAAGATAATATTCATTATTTGATTTACAGTAATCATCTCACATGCATGCCAAAATTTATCAAAACAACATAAAATAACACACTTAAATATATATGTATGTGTGTTTGTGTGCCTCTCTGTGAAAAATATGATTTTCATTGTGTACATATAAAATGACTATTCTTTTAAAGCCACCACCGTATATTAGGTAATTAGTATGAAATTCTTCAGTCTTAAGAATTATACTTCTGGGACTCAAACTAGGCTTTACTTCTATTCCTAACATCTCCTTTCTTTTATGGGTGGAGAAAATGTTGAAGTGCACCTGGGAAGGCGGGTATGCAATAGATTTTAAAGGCTTGATTAACACCTGCTTAAATATTTTCTTCCAATCTTTAATTAAACAGTTAAGGTAGGACTTCATTTTCTAGATATACAATCACACTGATTCTGAGTAATACTCTACAGCTGCTAATTTCCCTTTCCAAAGAGAGTTACACACCAGTTTTTACTCTCCAAAATAGGAAGCTGCAGGAGACATTTCTTAGCTTCCGAGAGAATGGAAACCTTGGCCTCCTACCTTTTTATTTATTTTTTAAGTAACAGTGCAGATATATTTTATTTCATGTTTTATTATAAAACAGATGGACAGAAAAAGACAACAGAAACCACTGGAGGGGAATTCAGCACAAAATCCACTGGGAATCTTTTCATTTAAGTTAAGGTGAACAGAAACAGCTACAGTTTTAGTTAGGAAAGCAGTTAGTCAGGTGTGTCATGCCAGTTCCAGAATAGTTAAAAATTGTATCTAAATCCTTTTAATTGTGAAAGTAAACTTTGTTTATCAAGGTCAGAGAAGAGAGAGAGTTAATTTTCTGAAGGGAGCTGTGCACTTTCCTACTCCAATCTCTTAATAGGCAGGATCAAATAAAAGGAGAACAGCATATAAATAATAGCAAACAGAGGAATGGAAAGAAGAATATGAATTTGTCTAATAGAAAATAATTCTGGAATGACAAGAGAAGTGGGTATGGAGAGTCGGAAAAGCACTGATAAAATCTGATGCATTTTTCTTCAGAAAAGCATGGAAGTGAAAACATCCAGTGAGTCCTTGGTCTGAGTAAAGAAGATGCTAAAATGCTGTGAGTTGAGTTCATTTCCCAGCAAATCACCAGCACCACTGCATGCAAACTAGTTAGACTTGAATCTGAGATATTCATTCACTCCCAAAAAGCAAATAATAAAAGGATTTTCTATAAGACAAAAGAAGTCTTTGGCCAGCACCTGATTTTGTTAGTCAGTTGGAACTGATATCTGAGAGCTATCAATATACCCTATTTACTGGAGCTGACTGCGTGCTCATTGGAGGCAAATCCTGCCTGCAAAATTCATGCCAACATGGACTAAGAGATACACCTTCAAATAGCTCTCTGGCTCCCTGAATTACCATTATTTCTTTTTAATTTAAAATTTTTATTGTTTTTAAACTAGTTTTAATAATTCTTTGTAAATTCCACAAAACACATTTTGAATAGAAAATAGCAAAAAATGGGTACTATGTGTGGAATAATTCCACCCCTCGTTCCTCTTTCATACTTTCTAGTCTCCTCTGTTCTTACTCTCAAGTTCAAAAGCATATGCACACTCACATGCACATGTGCACAGAGAGAGGGGGGGAG
>NW_022196914.1:43408932-43415439 GCF_008632895.1 Mastomys coucha | reverse complement strand
GAGGGAGGGAGAGAAAGAGAGAGAGAGGGAAAGGGAGAGTGAGAGAGAAAGAAACATGCTGAGGTCATTTACTATTGGTTTTGTGTGTGTGTGTGTGTGTGTGTGTATGTGTGTGTGTGTGTTTAAAGTTGACCACTTGGGAATGAATAATCTGTCACAGTTGTTCCTGGAAAAGATGAGTCTCCATTTTACAGCAGTCATTGGTTATCTATAGCTATTCATTCAGTTCTGTTGTCCTTTCTGATTTCCCCCACTTGCACTGGTGTGTGAGCTGATGTTATCATGATGCAGGTCCTATTTAGGTAACTATATTATTTCAGTTTCCCTGTCATATATAGCAGATACTATCACAAAGAAAATATCTCAGTCACCAAGCTCTTCAATTTTTTCTTCTCCTTTTTTTTTATGCAATGTTCCAAGCATTAGGTATAGGGATTGTATTGAAGATAAATTGATTGATCTTGGGGAAACCCAAGATCTGTTCTGTGAATTTTCACTATTTGTGGATATTTCCAACAATCTCTATCTACTACAGAAGAAAGACGAGAAGTGAAAAATTTATCTGTGGGTATGAGGATATTGTTTTAGAATTCAGGTAGGAACTATACTACATTGGGAAAATGGCAGTTGTTGATTCTCCCCTAGGATCCAAAAACTCATAAATAGTTACATAGGCTTCCAATATCAGACATGTATTGCATCATACAAGAATCTTTAAGCCCATTTACACAGTTGGTAGTTACCCTCCAAGATATAGATGTCACCATTGCAGTCTAGGGAATATCTTGTCACATTGACCATTGCTTGGGCTCATAATTTTTACAGATAAGTAGGACTATTGATTACCTTTTTTCCTAGGTGGAGTAATTTTAGGTTCTTTGAGAGGTCTTTTAGGTCAGTGTCATATCAATTCTCCAAGTTCTGTGTCCAAAGTGTGTGATACCTTCAGCAATGGGGCATTGCTTTCAAGTTTTGGGAGGCAACCAAGGGCAGAGGAAATAGTCTACATTGTTTGGGAAGTCTCTTCAACTCTCAGTTGCAAAGAGGGTGCTTCTGTTGGCATGGGGTTTTCGCTTAACTATTCCATGGGTCATACATTCAAATTGTAATAAGTAATTCTGTACATGCATACATAGATAAATTCTCATGTATCTTATATGTACTTTGTACTTTTAAGCATCTGCCTTCTCAGTTAATAATCAATTGTCATCCTCAAAAATGCCCCTTTTAAAGAAAATGGCTTCTCTCTTTCTCTCTCTCTCTCTCTCTCTCTCTCTCTCTCTCTCTCTCTCACACACACACACACACATACACACACACTACTTACATATACAGGGAACAAGTTTTTGTTTTTTAATTGTTGTGAGATTATAAGAACAACTTCTCCTTTACCTCTCCTTTCTTCAAATCCTCCTATATATCCCTCCCCATTCTCTTTCAAATTCACGGACTCCCTTTTTTTTCCTCAAACAACTACAGGAAACTGAGGAAAGCTCGAATTGGGATGATTGCATTCTGGGTTAATGAACAGATTACATTGATAAATGTATATGCATATGTATATTTGTTTTCATTTATATACATATACATATTTTCACGTAATAGCAATTAGTGAAAAAGGGAGTATGCAATTTTAACATTTCTTTAAATTGTGATTATTAGATATTCATTTTTTCATTTTAGGAAAATTGACCAGACTCTAAAACAAAATTTAACTATATTAATAAAATGATGAAAATCCCTCATTTTAATGATTAGTGATGTTTAAGAATGTAATTCAAAGCCTAGAGTCACCACTGCTAGTAAACTAAGCAGCAAATTCTGGCAAAATAAATGAATTATACAATATAGTAAATTTTATACATTAAAGAGGTATTTACATTTTAAGTTCCTAATGCCTGTGTTACTATTTCTGCAATATTTTGAAGAACACTTATTTCATGTAGAAACTATCAAATTCTCAGTCTTTTTATTTCAATAATTATAAATTTTTTATAACATTATGAGCAATTGTTTTGCTGTTTGGATACTGCAATGCAATATTTTACATAGGAAAGTGAGGATATGGTGAACTGAAGAGCATAGAGAATACAGTGATGGAAGGTGAGACCACCTATGCTCACAATCATTCCATTGCTCTTGTAAGGCTAATGGTTATGGTCAAGGGATAAATGATTGGCGATATGTTAATCACATCTATGAATTAAAGCTTTCAAATTAATTCATACATTTATTCTCTTTAGGTCATGATATGTTTTCTGAGATGCCTTCAAGACATCTTCTACATTTCTCAGTCCAAAGTACTGAACTTTGGTGATACTACTCAATTCAGAATCTACATCCTTCTTGACCTCAGCTTTAAATTCTTTCCTCATCTGACCAACTTCATATTTTCCACAGCATTAAACACTACGTTTCACTCATAATTCTCATAGCAAACTTGACTAAAAGCAGATAATAATTCCAACATCACAGGCTAAATATTGTCAAGCTTTGGAATCCCTTCCTCCAGCTTATTCAGCATGTTCTTTGCCAGGACATGACACAAAGAGCCTCTAGTCTGACTTCTGTGACTCTTCACCTTTTTTATGAAATCTTATAGAGGCAGTATTTACTACCTACATTCCTGTCTGCATTTTGGTTATCTGTGCTATCACTCACTAAATCACCCATTACAATCTTTTTCCAATCTACCCAACTTTTTGTAATCCAATTCTTCAAACTCTTCCAAATTCTTCACAAAAAATCGATTCAAAGGTTCTGAAACACATGAACAAATATAAGTCATAGCAGAGAAGCTAGTTGTGATACCAATTTTATTTGCTTATCATAGTTTCTGACACTGAAAAAATACCTCAGACAGTCAACTAAAGAAGAGAATATTTATTGTGGTTTCAACTTTCCCAGGGTTGTGTCTATAGTCAACTGGCTCCCTTGTGTTAAGGTTCTTGAGAAATACAAAAATAGAAATTTGTTATGATGGAGGAAATCTGTTGTCCATTCTTGGCAGGAAACAAAGAACATAATAGTGAATGAGAGTATCTGGAGACCCATTTACTTTTCTAAGGCATTCTTCTGCTGAGTTTCTGTAATGAGGTTCTATCACCTAACCACAAATTAAATATGAATGGAAAAATGGGTTAAGTCACTAGTGCAGATAGCACCCATATAATCCAGTCTATGAATAGTGACCAATCTTCCAACATTTGGGTCTTTGGGAGATATTTTACCTATATACCACAACAGCTGGTAATCATCAATTTATATTATTCTGAACAAGACCAAAGACATCTAATCCTTGAGCTTATGTTTGTTTGTTTATTTGTAACATGGAGAGGAAGAATACAATGACTAAGAGAAAACTTTCCTTTTTAGCATAATGACTACAACATGAAGTTATACAGCCAGATGTCTGTATTTCACTATGGCTTTACTACTTCTTCACTATGTGATACTAGGTATGTCATTTGATTGCTAGTTGCCTCATTTTTCTTGTAAAATTTTATAAGGATAATCTTAAATACCTCATGTGATGGTGGAAAAAAATATGTTCATATATTTAAAGTACCTGGGCTAGCTAGTTTTATGTCAATATGACAAATGCTTGAATAATACTAGGAGAGAGAAACTCAGTGAAGAATAATCCCCACCAGACTTGACTGTAGGCAGACCTGTGGTGCATTTTCTTGATTGATGATGTGGGAGGGCCCAGTCTATAGTGGAGCCACAGAAGGGTGGGAGGGTCTTTGGGGTGTCGAAGAAATCAGACTTAGTAAGACATGAGGGAAAACCACTAAGTGGCATTCCACCATGCCCTGTGTATCAGAGTCATGGTGTTTTAACACAGCAATCGCAGCCTTAATTAAGATACATCCCTGTCTTAGTCAGGGTTTCTATTCCTGCACAAACATCATGACCAAGAAGCAAGTTGGGGAGGAAAGGGTTTATTTGGCTTACTTCCACATTGCTGTTGATCACCAAAGGAAGTCAGGACTGAAACTCAAGCAGGTCAGAAAGCAGGAGTTGATGCAGAGGCCATGGAGGGATGTTCCTTACTGGCTTGCTTCCCCTGGCTTGCTCAGCCTGCTCTCTTATAGAGCCCAAGACCTCCAGCCCAGGGATGGCACCACCCACAAGGGGCAATTGAGAAAATGCCCCACAGCTGGATCTCATGGAGGCACTTCCCCAACTGAAGCTCCCTACTGTTATAACTCCAGCCTGTGTCAAGTTGACACACAAAACTAGCCAGTACAATCCCAATATATTACTTGTCATAGATGTTCTATGTAAGTGTATAGTACAGATAACAGTTAATTTGCAGCCATGTAAACTATTATTTCTTTCAATAGTATTACAAGTATGTAACTCTTTTTTTTCCTGGTTTAGATATAAAGTTGGATATAAAAGTTATAGGTTTACTTCAAATTCCTATTTCTATGACTTTATAATGTTTTTCATCCTCACTGTGACAGTTGAATTCCTGTACGATAGCATGAAGTTGTATAATAATATGTAGCTTATAATAAAATTCTCCCAAGGAATAATGATTTATTCAATTCTAGTGCCATAAATACTTGCATGAATCCAGATATAAAAATTCATTGAAATAATATCATAGTATTTGAAAACTGCCTATGAAAACCCTCTTATACTGTGATGATTTAAATCCATTCAAGAGGATTATAGCAGACTTTATAGACATCAAATTTTTCATTAAAAATCCTCACTAAAATAAACTCTAATTCAAGTAAAAATAAAAAACTATTGCCATAAAATTTAATTAATTCCAAATGACATAATAATAATTTAATTCAATGTGACATACTGGTAAGTGTTATCAATTACTATAGTCATAACTGTTATTTGAAAATATTATAAAACACTTACATAATGCCTCTGTAAGAAATGCGGATGATAGATCTAGAAGTCTAGAACAGTCAAGTGGATATGGAACAACAGTCTAGTGGCTCTTCCTTCATACTGTTCTCATTGATACTCTCCAACAGCCTATGGGCCATAACTTAAGGAAGTCTAATATTTTAGTGAAGATAATTATGAATGACTAAAATATTAAATTGAATAGGAATAACTAATGGATGGGAGAAAACTATTGGTCAAAAGGAAATATTGATCATTTAAAAAGAAATCTAATCCCTACATGAAGTGTATATATGTATGTAATGGATATTATTTATGTTTCACTGAGACTGCTTTGTGGTAAGTTCCTCATCTTAATATTGTAAACAATAGGCACCTATTTATTGCCATGGCTTCCCTCTTTTCTCTGCAACTAACCCCAGAACAAAAGAAATACTCTACAATGTAGCATGCCTTCCACACTTCACAACTGATAATACCTACAAACCATTATAATTTTTAATTTTTTCAACTCTTTGTAAAAATGCCACCCTAAGAGACCTATCATTTTTCTTTCTCCTAAAAGTATAAAACAACAGGAAATATATTTTTAATTTTAGTAAGATGCAGAAAGCATTATTTACTTTTGGTCACTGATAAACTATTGAAACATTTTTACTATTATTTTAACAGAAGTCAGATGATCTTCTTAGTGTATGAGAACACATGTAATCTACACAGAGAAGCCTAAGCCTGTATGTATTCTGTGTATGTGGTATGAATTTGGAATCACAATTAATAATATTCACATGGTACACATAAATGCTCAACATAGTGAAGTTTACTCCTCTAAAGGAAATCAGAACTTTCATAGCCACCCACCCATCTTCAAAATTTTAACCCAGAATTGCTCCTGTCTAAAGGAAATACGGGGGGCATTTTCTCTCTGGTGCATTTCTAAGATGGGAGCAACCAGCCGGGAGGCACAGGCCCCATGAGTCACAGGGGAGTCGCAGGGTGGCAGGGACAGGATCTTCTCAGCATCCAAGTGACAGAGGTGGATCAGCAAACTTCTCTGCCCTTTCCCTGCAATGGAGGGCTTGCCTCCAGGGAGCGCTTTAACCCAGAGACTCGGGTGAGATCCTCCATTTTCTCTCTGGTGAGTTTCTAAGACAGGAGCAGCCAGCTGGGAGGCACAGGCCCCACGAGTCACAGGGGACCTGAAGGGCAGCAGGGACAGGACGAGCTCTAGTCAGAGACACTAAGAACATCTAACACCAAAAATCAAGAGATGGCAAAAGGCAAATGCAAGAATCCTACCAACAGAAACCAAGACTACTTAGCTTCATCAAAACCTAGTACTCCCACCCATAAAGAATTACAGTAGATCACAAGTAAACAAGTAGAAGCACTTAAAGAGCAAACTCAAAAATCCCTTAAGGAATTGCAGGAAAACAAAAACAAACAGGTGAAGGCATTGAGTAAAACCATCCAGGACATAAAAATGGAAGTAGAAAAAATAAAGAAAGCACAAAAAGAGACAACTCTGGAATTAGAAATCTTAGGTAAGAAGTCAGGAAAGATAGATGCAAGCATCACTAACAAAATACAAGAGATAGAAGAGAAAATCTCAGGGGCAGAAGATAACAT
>NW_022196914.1:43407074-43408564 GCF_008632895.1 Mastomys coucha | reverse complement strand
GTCATACAGACCCTAAGAGAACACAAATGCCAGCCCAGACTACTATACCCAGCAAAACTCTCAATCAATATAGATGGAGAAAACAAAGTATTCCATGACAAAACCAAATTCACACAATATATTTCCACAAATCTAGCCCTTCAAAGAGTAATAAATGGAAAACTCCAACACAAGAAGGGGAACTACATCCCTGAAAAAGCAAAAATGTAATCTTCCAATAAAACTAAAAGAAGGTAGACACATGAATGGAATGCCAGCTCTAAATACAAAGATAACAGGAAGCAACAACCACTTTTCCTTAATATCTATTAATATCAATGGACTCAACTCTCCAATAAAAAGACATAGACTATCAGATTGGGTACGTAAACAGGACCCAACATTTTTGCTGCATACAGGAAACCCACCTCAGTGACAAAGACAGACACCACCTCAGAATAAAAGACTGGAAAACAATTCTCCAAGCCAATGGCCCCAAGAAAAAAGCTGGAGTAGCCATTCTAATATTGAATAAAATCGACTTTCACCCTAAAATGATCAAAAAAGATAAGGAGGGACACTTTATATTCATCAAAGGTATGATCTACCAAGATGAACTCTCAATTCTGAACCTCTGTGCTCCAAATGCAAGAGCATCTACATTCATAAAAGAAACTCTACTAAAGCTCAAAGCACACATTACACAGCACACAATAGTAGTGGGAGATTTCAATACCCTACTCTCTGCAATGAACAGATCATGGAAACAGAAACTAAACAAGGACACAGTGAGAGTAACAGAAATTATGAAACAGATCCATTTAACAGATATCTATAGAAATTTTTATCCTAAAACAAAAGGATATACATTCTTCTCAGCACCTCATGGTACCTTCTCCAAAATTGACCATATAATTGGTCACAAATCAGGCTTCAACAGATACAAGAAGATTGAAATAATTCCTTGTATCCTATCAGATCACCATGGACTAAGGCTACTTCTCAGAAACAAAATAAACAATAGAATGCCCACATATATGTGGAAGCTTAACAACACTCTATTCAATGATAATTTGGTCAAGGAAGGAATAAAGAAAGAAATTAAAAACTTTCTAGACTTTAATGAAAATGAAGCCACAACATACCCAAACTTATGGGACACAATGAAAGCAGTCCTAAGAGGAAAACTCATAGCTTTAAGTGCCTCCAAAAAGAAACTGGAAAGAGCATACACCAGCAATTTGACAGCACACCTTAAGACGCTAGAACAAAAAGAAGCAAATTCACCCAAGAGGAGTCAAAGGCAGGACTAATCAAACTCAGGCCTGAAATCAACCAAATAGAAACAAAAAGAGCTATAGAAAGAATCAACCGAACCAGGAGCTGGTTCTTTGAGAAAGTCAACAAAATAGATAATCCATTAGCCAGACTAACTACAGGGCTCAGAGATAGTTTCCTAATTAACAAGATCAGAAATGATAAAGGAGTCATAACAACAGACACTGAGGAAA
>NW_022196914.1:43387994-43405335 GCF_008632895.1 Mastomys coucha | reverse complement strand
AAAAAAAAAAGATTAAAACACACACACACACATAATGGGAATAATGAACAATTTTCAATAAAGTTTCTCAATATTAAAATATATATATATCAGTTAATTTTCACATATAATTTTACATATTCTTGGTAAATAATAGCATGCTTATATATAAACATATAGTGTATAAATAATTATGTTAATTTTTTCTTTGAAAGAGGATCTCATTACATATGTAGCCTCGGTTGACATGAAACTCATTGGCTCCAATACCTAATCATTGTGTTTCACCCCACCATGCCCAATATACTAATTTAAAAAAATAAAGAACTTTATCTCAATGAACTTGCAAAGAAACCTAGTCACATAATTACATTAGCCTAATCACTAAAACAAGCATTTGCAGAGCCCCAAAGTCTATACATATCAATGAACTTTTACACATTTGCAAAGCGGTTCTGATGTCATGAAGCTTCACAATAGATGTTATACCTTCAGTAACAATTACATTTTTATACTTGTATCCACCACAAGACAGTACACCTTATATGGCATACTAATTGTTTTATTCTGACTTAACAGTAGCTCAAGGGCTCACATTGTCTTCTCAGATACTTTCTCAACCAGAACCATTTCATCACCTGCAGTGTTATTCTAGACTGCTGTAATTCCTTTCGGCATACAACCAAGTACTTGATGTATAACATGTAATAGGGAAGGACTTCTTAATTGCAGGACTGTCTTCAAGGCTTCACCAGAAAGCAGAGTCCATTGCTTCTGACAACTGGTAAGAAAAAGTCTCATAAAGAAGATGCTGAAATGAAAAGTAGTTAGGAAGCCATGTGTTTAATGTTATTACTTTAAAGGAAAAGGAGCACAGATTTAAGTGAATATATGAATGCACACATTGGGGATATAATTTTGGTAAGATAATTAACAGATCAAAGCATGCATTGGAGATGCAGATATCCTGCTGAGTCTGTCCCAACCATTAACATGGATACAGAATTTACCACATTCTCTATTCATCACACATGATATTAATTTTATATGTCAAGATGACTAGACTAAGAGATACCCTGATAACTAGTCATATATTAATTCTATGTTTGTCTATGAAGTATTTATGGAAGAGTCTGATGTTCAAATCAGTACGATGATATAGGAATAAATACCTCTACTAATGTGGATGGACTCCATACCATTTACTTAGGACTCTAGTAGAACCAAAGATGCAGGGACTTTGGATTCTGACTTTCATGTTCTTAGGACATTTGTCCCCTTTGATGCTGAATATCAGATATCTGATCTTCAGGTCTTCACACTTGAATTAAACAGTTGTCTTTCTTGTCTGTTTACTTTTTAAAAGCACACATTGACCAGTTTCCAAAATAAAGCCTGTCTCTACCTATCTTCTATCATGCACCATCTATTCTCTGTCTTCTGTTATCTAGGCTATTAAAAATCCTTTTTCAAGTTAATGTATTTTTCTTTAATTATTAGTTGTGTGTGTGTGTGTGTGTGTGTGTGTGTGTGTGTGTGCATGCACTAAGGATAATCCTGAAGTCACTCAGAAATTTCTCTTAAGTACTTTTAATAGTTTGTGTTCAGTCTTATGTTTTGATCAATTCTACCTATAAGTCAACTTATTACCTGTCCACCAATTGTGTGTGTTATAATTCAGGTTACTGGAATTGAATAACTTTTCCAATTTATCATAACACACACACACACACACACACACACACACACACACACACACACCACTAATAAGTAAACTGAAGAGGGAATCTCAGCAGCACCTAGACCAAAGAAAATGACACATAGTACAGGATTGGCTCTTTTTTGGAAATTGGTCAAAGTGTATATGTATACAATCAGTTTGTTTAAGTTGAAATTTTGCTGAAAAATAATCATTCCTCAGGGTCAGTTCTTTCTCAATTGAATCCATTAAAATTCTCTCAATGTCCCATATTGTTTGTAGAAACTTACTGGTACCAAGTAGAAAGGCCCGGGAACTATAGCAGGTGAAGAAATGGACTCTGTGCTTAGGAAACTGATACAGCCTAAGATAGCGTACACATGCCTGCATCATGTTCCAAATGGAAAATGTATTTCTTTCTATCTGTTGCCGCAGCAACATCCTTATCCTTCAAGGAGAGTTTTTAGTATTAGTTATTCAAAGAAATTCAAAGGATTTCAGGAGCTGAAGGGAATTGCAATCCCATAGGAAGAACAACAGTATCAACTAATCTGGACCTTTGGGAGCTCCCAGAGACTAAGCCACCAACCAAAGGCTGGTCTTTGACCTCCAGAATGTAGCAGAGGACTGCCTTATATGGCCTCTGTGGAAGAGGATACTCTTAATCCTATAGAAACTTGATGTTCCAGAGAAGGAGGAGTATTGTTGGGGTGAGGTGGGGATCAGAGGAAGAACTCTCTCAGAAGCTAAAGTTAGGGGTATGGGGTGAAGAACTTGGGGGTAATACCAGGAAGGGGTGACATTTGGCATGTGAATAAATAAAATTATTTATTAAAAATGTTATGCAAGGAAACAGAAATCTTCATGAGCCTTATGTTTAAAGGTATAAGTCTCATGTGAGGCATAGTTTTGTTTCTCTTATAATGACATCACTTTTCTACCATGGTCTAATTGGATAATTCAAAGTACTATATATTTATTACTCTATATCTGAGTATGGATAGCCTAACTGACTTAACTCATATTCTAAATCCATGCAATTAAATTATTATTTTTCTTTTCTGAATAATTTTCTGTTTACCTAGAATTTCTTCCTTTTTGAAATATATATTGTGTACTATATTCTCTGTCTTTCTAGCCTTTCTAATTCCATTTTGTTACTTATTTTTCCCATTTGTTGCCATGTTAGGAGGTAAGTTTAACAATTTCCCCCTTTATTGTTATGCCAATTTGCAAAATCTTTTGAGGTTCATATTGTCTAATTACATAGTTGCTATAAATAAAATTTGCACTACCAAGATTTAACCGCTTAAACTTGTCATGCAGAAATTTGGTAGCACATACTGGAAGAGTAAACTAAGGAAGGTGAAGCAGGAGAATGTTGAATTTAAGGACAGTGAGGCTGGCAAGATGGCTCAGCTGGTCAGAGTACTTGCCAAGCCTGACAACTGAAATTTTAGTGCCAGCATCCACATAGTGAAGAGAAAAGGGATCTCCTCAAGTTGTTCTTTGACCTCCAATTTGGCATCTCTGGATACCCATGCATAGAAACACTTTTTTTGTGTGCTTGCACATGTGCTCATACACACAGAACAAAGGTGAAAAACAAACAAACCTTTAAAATTGCCATACAAACCTACTACTAATTTGTTTTTAAACAGTATTGACTATCAGTGATAATGGAACACAAACATCTTACTACCTACTCAAAGTGAATTTTGAGTCGATTCTCAATGACATTTACAGTTGTCTTCTCTCTGATGATTATCATTCCATCCTATTCCCCTGGGGGGGGGAATCAAAACTTAAATTCTAGTTAACCTTAAACTTCTTTTTTTTAAAAAAATATATTTGTTTATTATTATTTATATGAGTACACTGTAGCTGTCTTCAGACACACACCAGAAGAGGGCATCAGATCCCCATTACCGATGGTTGTGAGCCACCACATGGTTGCTGGGAGTTGAACTAAGGACCTCTGGAAGAGCAGTCAATGCTCATAACCGCTGAGCCATCTCTCCAGCCCCCAACCTTAAACTTCTTGTGTCACAAGCATACTTCTCTATTTTCTTACATTTGAAAAAAAAAATGTACATCTCTTCAGTGATACCATACTGGAGAAAGGTTGTAGGCAATATCGATACATAATTCATAAAGTATAAAATTAATAATAATAGAAAAACAAATGAAAGCTTAGGATGACTTCAAGATTCCGAGTTATTCTCAGTGGCAGAAAAAAAATGACACTGTATTGATGTCACTGTGGTTGGAGAATGGGCTCTGTGCTACGACTCAGATCATGAACTTATAGGAACTTTTATGAGCCTTGACAGTGACTTTTTTTCTAAGTAGTATCATCTACAAATTATTGGCAGCAAACTTGTTGGAAGACAGTAGTTTGAAAGGGGCTAAGTTCATAAATCATGTAGCCTAATACAGCATGAATTCATGTGCTATTAAATATAACACATCAAGATGTTAAAACACACCATTATTTGCCATTAAATGGTGATTTAGTGCCTCCATGACAATCTTGACTGACCACCCATCAATCCACTTCCTGTTTTATTTGGAATTGATTTCAGTACACCAGGACTTTTAGAAATTCCTCAAACTTTTAATATCATCCCATTGAGCCCGATAGGGTATATTTGTTCACATATTTTTGTATTATAAATAATAGAGTTAATTTCAGTACTCCCAGATTTTTTTCTTTAACAGAGGCATGTTTTTTCACTATTGTAAAAAAAAAATGTTAAAGAATTATAACTATTCTTCTAACAGAAATAAGTCTGTATTGGTGATAAATTTATGCCTCTCTTCTTTAATCTGTATTTTTCTCATATTCAGTGTGTGTATATTCAATGGATGGATTATTATATGAATTTAGAAGACGTTTGACATAACATTTATCTGTAATAGCTACAGGCACACTAAATAATATACTTTTTGCATGAGTCACAAAAAATAGCAGAATTGTGCTGAGTCAAAGTGGCTGTATGAAACTATTAGTTATGGTGCATCAAAATTTCATAGATGTTAAAATAGAAACTATACTAAAATCTAAAACTTACAAATCATATTAAGGACATAATCTAATCTAAATTAGATGCATACTATACAACTCCAATGAAAAGAATTTATTATATACGTGAAGAATTGGATAGTATCATGATGAACTGTCTTCATGTAATCTTACTTTTCAAAGACTAAATGAAAATAAAATTTAAAATGTGTTCTGGAGAAAAATTTACTCTCAGAAGGAAGGTAGAAAGTAAGACATTTGTTAAAGCAGTGAAATAATTTTGTTTAAGGCTTTAACATAGACATATGGGATCATACATTTGTAAAAAAAAATTTTAAAGCATAAACTTTACAGTACAAATGATAAGAACAAAATACTTTAGGAGTAAAATATACCAGAAGAAAGACAGTTATAAGAGAATTGAAATGTATTACAAATGTGCGAACTCTTCTTACTGAAGGGCTTAGGAATAACTTTGAAAAACTATGAAATCCACAGAATTAACCCAGGGAATCTGTGCAAAGTTGCTCTGCTTTCTACTTGTTCCAAACACAGGTATCAGTTCATGGTTCTGATGTTGTTATCTGTGTGTTCTGGAAATGAGAGAGTACACTAATGGAAGGTAGATGATGGGAGCCGAGTTTCTCCCAGTACAAATTGAGAAATAAGCAAGGCACGACAGCTAAATCAATCCACACATAAATATATGCATAGGTTGAAGAGAAGGAGAGATGCATGGTTCTTGGCTTAGAGTTAGATGTAGAAATGATGAACCTGGGACTTGTTGCAATCCCATTGTATAAAGTAGTTGTAACAGACAAATGATAAATTGATGGAGTTGTGAGATAGAACGCAAGAGACAACTGAAAGAGTTCCCAATGGACAGGACTAAGACAGGTCTAATGAGTAAAACAAGTAACGTGGTATCGAATTTCCATGTGAACTATAAAGGAAATATTCCTGAACCCACACTGTGAGAGTCACATGTTCAAAGACAAGTTGTTTTTAACGAGCTCAACTTTCTCCTTTCTATTCAAATATTTTGCAAATAACTGCACATAACTGTATTAAAATGAAAACAATAAAAGAAATACTTTAAATGAAAATATGGACCTCCATCCTTAATAATGAACCATGTATAATAAAACAACAACCTTATGAAACTTTACATGATCAAGGCCAACAAGTATGACAGATAATATTCAGACAGCATGAATATTGTGAGTTTTATGTGTGAAGTGAGAGAACATAATATCCGGTTACCCAATTAAATATTAATTTCAGCATTATCTACTAAGTATTTATGAATGATGTTAGTTGGCAATCAGTTGACTTGATGTGAAGGAGATGAACCTCAGGGATGTAATTTGGTGTCTCCAAATCAACAGAAAGCATTAAGATGATGCACTGGATATTTCACAGTAGAAATTATACCAAAAGATGGCACCAATTCCTTGCTAACTATCTGAACTATGACCTATGAATCTGAGATACACCAGACTCCACAACTGTAAGACCATTTCTTAAAATAAATCTCATTATATAGAGTAAAATCATGTATGTTCATTTATTTATTTTCAGTCTTGACTATATCTGTTTCGTCATATTTGTGAGCCAGATATTGAAATGCATAAACATCGACTATCTTATTATATTTAAGTTATGCTTTCAAATAGGCATATGCTAATAAAGTAGCTATTAAAATTTAATGATACAGCATTTGAAATGTCTCAGTCAGTAAAGACACTTGCTGTCAAGCCTGTCTATCTGTGTTTGCTTCCTGGAACTCTCATAGAGAAAGGATAGAATGATGCTCACAAGCTTTTCTATGCCTTCTACACACGCACTGTGTAACATGTGCATGAGACACAAACAAATAACAAATTAAGTTGAATAACTTAAAAATGAACATACATAGCCATAACTGATAAAAACTAATAACAAGAAATATAATTTATCAGGCTATTTTATAAGAGCTAATATTTTATGTTATATTGAATTAGTTTTGTCCATATTAATAGAATTTTGTTGTGTGTGTCAATCAGACCAGCTAGTATAATGGTTTTGAGAATTAATAAATATTTTATGTTGAAATAAAACTGTAGAATTTGAAATTTTTCTGCAAAGTTTTTTAGAAATAAATTATACACATAAAACAGGAAAAGTAGGATAAATGTTGCAACCATGATCAGTATTTACAATCAGTGTAAGTTAAACTATGATTGAATGATTCCATTTAGAAGTAAAGAGGGAATTGCCCCATTTTAAATACAGAGCTCAATCAGCAGAGCAATAGATAAACATGGGTGTTTTTTTTTTTCCTTGATAGTCCCAAATACCTGAGGCCAAATCATTTTAAGGTAAATCTCTATATAAACCAATCAGCTTCTACCCCTCCAGTGAGGACACAAGAAGATACTTATGTTGATTGGTCGAAAGCTAACACATAAAGTCTCCCAGTTGGAACTTACTTGATGCATACTTCTTGAGTGTCCAAATGCCCATCTTTTAAGACACTGAAACTATTCTAGAGAGTGCAGTGTGGTGTAGGTATGAGTGACAGAGGCTGAGACTTCCTGCAATATAAGAATTTACACTTCCACCCCCAAAAGACTCAGTTTCTGCTGATTATAACTACAAATTTAAAACAGTTTTTGCTATTTTTCACATATAACAAATTTCATTGGAGTTGGAAGAGTTGTTCTTCATCAGTGCTGAAGAGTACATGTTGCTCTTATAAAGGACTCAGCTTCAGCACCCAACATCTACATAGTGGCTCACAACCATTTAGAACTCCAGTACCAGGGGCTCTATGGACCTAGTGTAACCTCAAAGGGCATACACACACATATAGAGTATGCTTACATACATGTACATAAAAGAAAACAAAATTCATTAGGTTAAGGATAGTACTATAACAAACTTATATGAAATAGGCTTATGATTCAGTGAAGGCTATACTATGTCTTACATACTGTGAATTCTACTTTAAAACTTCATTAGAAACTACTTACTAGCCTTTTGTTTATCTGCACCCCAGAGCTGACCCTGTGCCACAGCTTTCTGCACCCCAATACTGCCTGGAGGTATCTTGTCCCCCAGGAGTACTGACACACTTAAGACCACAGCAGTGCTGACACACCTAGGCTTAAAGGCTCACAGGAGGGGCAGGCTCCAGTCAGAGACAGCAAGACCATCTAACATCACAGCTAACCAGATGGCCAGAGATAAAAACAAGAATATAAGCAACAGAAACCAAGGCTACTTGGTATCATAAGAGCCCAGTTCTCTCACTACAAGTCCTGGATACCTCAACACCTAGAAAAGCAAGATTCTGATAGAAAAATCACATCTCATGTTGACAACAGAGGACTTTAAGAAGGATATAAATAATTCCCTTAAAGAAATACAGGGAAACAGGTAGAAGCCCTTAAAGAGGAGATACAAAAATCCTTTAAAGAATTACAGGAAAACACAACCAAACAGGTGAAGGATTTTGAACAAAACCACCCATGGATCTAAAATGCAAATAGAAATCACAAAGGGATGCAACCCTGGAGATACAAAGCCTAGAAAAGAGATCAGGAGTCATAGATACAAGCATCACCAACAGAATATACGATACAAAAGAGGGAATCTCAAATATAGAAGGTACCATAGAAAACATTGACACAACAGTCAGTCAAAGAAAACGCAAAATGTAAAAGTTCCTAATCCGAAACATCCTGGAAATCCAGGGCATGATGAGAAGACCATACCTAAGAATGGATAGTTATAGAAGACAGCAGATTCCAACTCAAAGGGACAGTAAACATCTTCAACAAAATTGTAGAAGAAAACTTACCTAATCTAAAGATAGAGATGCCCATAAAAATACAAGAAGCCTACAAACCCACAAATGTATTGGACCAGAAAAGAAATTTCTCCCATCACATAATGATCAAAACACCAAGGACTAATGCTGATCTTCAATAATGACAAAAACATAAGAAAACCCATATACACACATAGAACCTAAAGATCTCTCTATTCAATGATAACTTGGCCAAGGAAAAAGAAAGAAAGAAATAAAATAATTTTTAGAATTTAATGAAAATGAAGGCACAACATACACAAAATTAAGGTACACAATGAAAGCAGTGCTAAGAGGAAAACGCATAACTCTGAGTGCATCCATAAAGATATTAGAGAGAGCATACACTAGCAGTTTAACAGCACATCTGAAAGCTCTAGAATAAAAGAACCCAAGAAAAGTAGATAGCAGGCAATAATCAAACTCAGGGATCAAGTCAACCCTGAGAAACAAAGAGAACTATACAAAGAATCAACAAAACCAGTAGCTGGTTCATTGAGAAAATCAACACGATAAATAAACCCTTAGCCAGAATAACACAAATACAATACAAAGAAGAGATACAAAAAATCATCAGATCCTACTACAAAAGCCTATACTCAACAAAACTGAAAAATCTGGATAAAATGGATAATTTTCTAGACAGATAACAGGTATAAAAGTTAAATCAAGATCAGATAAACCATCTAAACAGACCCATAACCCCTAATAAAATAGAAACAGTCATTAAAAGTCTCCCAACAAAGAAAGCCTAAGACCAGATGGGTTTAGTACAGAATTCTATCAGATTTTCAAAGAAGATCTAATACCAATACTCTTTAAACTCTTCCACAAAATGAAAACAGAGGGAACACTAATTCATTCTATGAGCCCACAGTTACACTGATACTTAAACCACACAAAGACCCAAGAAAGAAACAGAACTTCAGAACAATTTCTCTTATGAATGAATCCGAGAACACATCAAAACAATCATTCAATATGATCAAGTAGGCTTCATTTCAAGAATGCAGGAATGACACAATATATAGGAATGTATCAATATAATCAACTATATAAACAAATTCAAAGAAAAAAAGCATATTATCATCTCGTTAAATGCTGAAAAATAGTTTGACAAAATTAAACACCCCTTCCTATTAAAAGTCTTGGAAAGATCAGGAATTCAAGGCCCAGACCTAAACATAATAAAAGCAATATATTCAACAAACCACTATCAAACTAAATAGAGAGAAACTTGAAGCATTCCCACTAAAATCAGGGACTAGATAAGGCTGCCCACTCTCTCCCTACCTACTCAATATAGTACTTGAAGTCCTAACCAGAGCGATTACACAACAAAAAGAGGTCAAAGTGACAAAGATTGGAAAGGAATAACTCAAAATATCACTATTTGCAGATGACAGGATAGTATAATTAAGTGACCCCCAAAAATTCCACCAGAGAATTCTTAAAGTTGACAAACAACTTCAGCAAAGTGTCTGGATTTAAATAAACACAAACAAATCAATATCATCCTGAGTGAGGTAACCCAATCACAAAAGAACACACATTACCACGAACACACATTGCATTCTTAGAAGGTGGAACAAAAACCCATGGAAGGAGTTGCAGAGACAAATCATGGAGCAGAGACTTTAGCTTGGAAGGACAATCCAGAGACTGCCCCACCAGGGAATCCCTCCCATATACAATCACCAAACTCAGACACTATTGTGAATGCCAGCAAGTGCTGGCTGAAAGGAGCCTGATATAGCTGTCTCCTGAGAAGATCTGCCAGTGCCTGATTAATACAGAAGTAGAGGCTCACACCCATCCACTGGACTGAGTACAGGGTCCCCAATGAAGGAGTTAGAGAAAGGACCCAAGGAGTTGAAGGGGTTTGAGGCCCCATAGGAGAAACAACAGTATGAACTAACCAGTACCCTAAAATCTCCCAGGAACTGAACCAACAACGAAAGAGTACACATGTTGGGACTCATGGCTCCATCTGCATATGTAGCAGAGGATGGCCTAGTCAGTCATCAATGGGAGAGAGGTACTTCATCCTGTGAAGGCTCTATGCCCCAGAGTAGGGGAATGACCAGGGCCAGGAAGTGGGATAGGGTGGGTTGGTGAGCAGGGGGACAGGGGAGGGAATTAGGTTTTTTTTTTTTTTTTTCTGAGAGGAAGCAGAGAAGGGAGATATCATTTGATATGTAAATAAAGAAATATCTAATAAAAAAATCAGTAACCTTCTTCAACTCAACGAATAAACAGGCTGAGAAAGAAATTAGGAAAATGACACCCTTCACAAGGTGGGTTGGGTAGGTGAGAAGGGGCATACCCGCTTAGAAGCAGGAGGAGGGGGATGGAATAGGAGGTTTCTGGAGGGAAAATATGGAAAGGGGATAACATTTAAATGTAAATAAATAAAATATCCAATAAAAAAGAAATTAGGGAAATGAAACCTTTCACAATAGTCACAAAATATTTTGGTGTGAATGGGTACGACAAGATCTTCAAGTCTCCGAGAAAAGAAATTGACGACGGCAGAAATTGAAAACACCTCCCATGCCCATGGATCAGCAGGTTTAGCATAATAAAAATGGCCATCTTACCAATAGAAATCTACACATTTAATGCAATCACCATCAAAATCTCAACACAATTCTTCAGAGAATGAAGGAGCAATTCTCAAATTCATTTGGAACAACAAAAATTCCAAGATACTGATAGCTATTCTCAACAGTAAGAGAACTAAATTCTGGGGGAAACATCATCCTTGATTTCAAGCTCTACTATGAAGCAATAGTGATAAAAACAGAATGATAATGCTACAAAGACAGGCAGGTAGATCAGTGGAATAGAATTAAAGACCCAGAATTAATTCCACACACCTATGGTCATCTGACCTTTGATAAAGAAGCCAAAACCATCCAGTGGAAAAATGATAGCATATTCAACAAATGGTGCTGGCTTAAGTGGCTGTCTGCATGTAGAAGAATGCAAATTGACCCATTTTTATCTCCTTGTACAAAGCTCAAGTCCAAGTGGATCAAGGACCTCCACATAAAACCAGATACACTGAAACTAATAGAAAAGAAAGTGGGGAAGAAGCTGGGCAGTGGAGGTACATGCCTTTAATCCCAGCACTTGGGAGGCAGAGGCAGAAGCAGGCAGATTTCTGAGTTCAAGGCTAGCCTGGTAAATTGTATTTCAAAGGTTTTGGGGGTGGGTAGGTGTCCCAATCGCTCTGTTTAGTTCTGTACCCCCTTTTTTAATTGGGTTGTTTGATTCATTGGTGTCTAATTTCTTTAAATATTTTGGATGTCAACCCTCTCTAAGTGGCTTCTTGAGATGCACCTCTGGTTATGGTCAAGTTTGTGCCACAAGTGTTTACCTGATGAACTATCTTAGTAGTTCAAAAAATGTTTTGCAAGTATCTACAACTAATATACACCATTACATAAAATACCCCATTGTGAGTTTCAGGGACTCTTAGTGATAGTCACAGTATTGGAGTGGTTATAATGAGTTTAACTATTTTATAGGTAATAGAACTGAGGATTAGAGAACAGCTAAGTTTCTACCAACTACGATGTTAAATGACAGGACACAGAGCTTGTTACCAAGCAGTGGAACAAATATCTGGTACAGGGTCAATATTAAAGTCTGATAAGACTGTATCTTATTGATAAGAACCACATTAGCTGAAATACCCAACAAAGGGGAAAGAGAACCTGCAGAGACCATATCTAGAGATTAAGCACGGCCCCTGGTTGAGGGATGGGGACACCCACTATTCTCAAAATTTTAACACAGAATTGCTCCTATCCCGAGGAAATACCGGGACAAAGAGTGGAGCAGAGACTGAAGGAAAGATCATCTAGAGACTGCCCTACCTGGGAATCTATTCCATATGCCAATGGTGGGAGGTGCTTGCTGACAGGAACCTGATTTGGATGTTTCCTGAAAGGTTCTGCCAGAGCCTTACAGATATAGATGCAGATGCAGATGCTTGCAGCCAACCATCTGACTGAGCACGGGGACACCACTGGAGGAGTTAGGGAAAGGACTGAAGGAGCTAAAGGGGTTTGAAACCCTATGGGAATAACAACAGTATCAACCAGCTAGAACCCTCCTACCCCCCAAACTCCCAGAGACTAAACTACCAACCAAAGAATACACATGGAGCAGCCCATGACTCCAGTCGCATTTGTAGCAGAGGATGACCTTGTCTGGCATCAGTGGGAGGGGAGGGCCTTGGTCCTGTGAAGGCTTAATGCCTCAGAGTGGGAGAATGCTGGAGTGGAGAAGAGAGAGTGGGTGGGTAGGGTGGGCTAGCACCCTCATAGAAACCCGGGGAGGGGTGTGATAAGGAGTTTTCGAAGGGAGAACCTGGGAGGTGATAACATTTGAAATGTGAATAAATAAAATAACCAATTTAAAAAAAAAGAATCACGGAAATCTATCTAATCAACCTATCTTTTAATTTTTTTTTTTTAAGGATTAGCTCCAGTGGTGACTAGTTCACCAAATAGAGTGGGTGGGTGGGTGGAAGAACACCCCCGTAGAAGCAGGGGGAGGGAAAATGGGATAGGGGTTTCTGGGGAGAAACCGGGAAAGGGGATAACATTTGAAATGTAAATAAAATATCCAATAGTAAAGAAAAAAATATCAGAAAATACACAACTTCTCCACCTGGAAAAAAAATCACAACTTGAAGAAGTGTTTTAGGATCTATCATATCTGCATGTAAATGAAAGCACATTAGGCCACTTTTATTCATTATGATTAGTCTACTTTCATTTGTTAAGAATTGTCTTGAGAAAACATCCCCAGAGCTATTCTTGGATTTAACCATTAAATCCCTTTTTTAAAAATGTGAGTTCTATTTCCATGTTTGTTCATCTAGCACCGTTTATGCAAACATAGAGAGAATAATCATAACATGAAACAATACAAGCCTCTCCATTGTACTGATTAACACTCTAATAATGTGAGGATGAATCTTGTGTTCAATCATGTGTTGAATTCTGCTAGTGAGTTATGGTTAATAATATTACAAGACCTGAGATAATATCATGGATTTAAATCCCATTTCTAGTAAGTGCTTCGGCCTAGCCAAATGCACTGTCAACCAGGCTGTCAATTAATTGTCAATTACCAGTGCCAAGGTAAAGGCGAACTCTTTGTTTTCTGAGCAAACAACTCATTCAGAAGATTGTCTTAATTATAAATCTCTCACGTCCTTCCATATTGTCTTGCAAAAGGTTGGATAGTCATTAATACTGTACAAAGCTGAGCGGTTGGACAATTACTTAACAGCCATTTTGCAATTATAAGCAGTACACTAGCTAAACAGAACTGGAATCCACAATTATTCCTATAATGAATAAGAAATATAACATTACAGTAACTCTCTGCAAATCAATCTATGCTTTCTTCTCTCCTCCTTCCCGTGGGGTGAAGGGCTAATTTAAGGTCTATGTCATGATTGCTGTGTTTGTGTGCATTCTTGATAAGGAGGACACAGGAAGTGCCCCTTCATAGTTTTCTTAAGGCTCAAAAGAGTGATCTCTTAGTAATTCAGCTATTTCAATACACACATGGGATACTTGTTTTTTAATTAAATAGTCTTAATTTTATAAATAAGGGAAAAATAGGTAAATTTTGCACTCAAAATATTACCTTTAAATAAATGTTTAGAGCTATCCTTTCCTCCTTTGTCATTTAATTATTTCATGGTAGCTACAGCTATCCAAATATAAAATTAAATAATAAATTTTAAATATGTTGTGATTGTGGCATGTGTTTAAATTCATGAAGTTGTTAATCAGTTCCAAACTGATGATGAAATTAGCGTAACACAACAATAGCATGTTTTCAAGAATTTTGGATTTTTGCACAGTGACTAATTAGGAAATACTGCAAAACACAGAAAATATAAAGAATCAATGCCCAAATTAGAAAGAGATGGCATTTTAATTTTAGGTTAAATTTAATAACCTATATCATTTCTCTTGATGATCTTTTCACACTGCCTTTGACTACTCTGCAAATTATTGTCACAAGTCTCCTATCACATCAATGCATTCCCTAATTTTATAGTAATAAATATATAGAAACATTTATTATATGAACATAATATGATATGAAATAAGTATATATAATATATATAATCCCTTAAAAGTATGTCCATGTTTACTTTTTGACAATCCCTGGAAAAGAAAAGCACTCAAGGCTGACCATGCCATACTGTCCATGTTCAAACTGACACATAGTATGTTGAGATAGGTTAATTTTCAAAGGATAAGCTGAATGAATGAATATTGAAGCTTGTGAACCTAGTTCCTGTAGTGCACCATCAATCCTGTAGAAAGAGCAAAGAGGCTATACTGAATCTTCTGAATTGCAGTTCTCCTGGAGTTCTATACATGAGCATTCACCATGAGAGATGCCTGAGAGCACAAAGGCAAAAGGAGAGGTGGACATCATTCATGAAAGACACATCAACAGCTGGCTGGAACATTTTTGCAACATCACACCATGATACTCATTACTGATCCAAGTAGAGGCACAGGTCATCACAAGACTAAAAGTAGTCACCAGGGGTACAATGTGCTCACATGCAGAGACTATCATGGAACTGCAAACCATGAGACTTTCTCTTTACTTTTGTCCTTGCATAAGTGAAAAGTACAAAGTTGACCTGCAAGCCTGATTCAGTTTGGGGGTATATTTTCAAGAGTAAGCCCATGGTATAAATAAAAATTGGTTTAATTATTATTTTCTATCCCCATGACTCAGTTTCCACAGACCTGTTCTAATTTGTGATAGAGAATTTGCAAGGAAAGATTGAGAGACAAGAAAAGAGCAGGACCAGAGATGCAGAGAGAGGGAAAGGAAGATTTGCATTGAATAATACTATTAAGTGATAAAGAGACATGGAGGAGACCCATTGCGAATGTGATACTTCCTGCCTGGATCCTCAACAGCTTGTTCCATTCTGATGACGCTCACGCTCTATCGCCCATTTGAGAAATATGCTTAAATTTATTTGTTTCTTCATGATTCTCTTGTCCCTGAATGTAGTCTTTGGCCTAGCCCAAACAGGTACCATGGTGCAAATCCTTATGTTCATTACACAAAGTAGCTGCTGGATTCCTGTTTAAAACACCTTCGTAATTTTATCTTCAAAAAAAGATACAGAAAATCAATTTTGATATTGAAATAATTGCCTGAGGAATTATAATAACAAATGATTCCTTGAATTTCAGTGAATATTCCCCTTTCTTTTGCAATAACCATAGAGGTTACAACATAAAGATAGCTTTGATACAAAGCAAAGCTTACCTAGATTGCACAATTAGACAGCTAACACCAAAGCTAACCCAACATACTCATCCTGTTTGCTATTCAATTGTATATTATGTGGAACTTTATAATTTCCTCAATATAATTATGTACGCTGTGTGAATTAGAAATATATTTCACATCATCATATACTATATAATATATAAGGTGAATTTTAACCAAAATGAATTTAACGTATGTCTATTGAAAGTGCATATTTATTTAGTGTAAGACAGATTTTAAAAGCTCCAAAATAGAAATTTACTTGAAAAAACAAAGACTGGAAAATACAACCATACAATTTACAATTGTATAAAAGTTCTTCGGTACAGGAAAAACAATTAACAATTCTCTACTACCATTTGGATAACAAGATGAACTGAACTAGGCAAAGAGAAAAAAAAGAGAGTTGAACTCATTATGTGAAGAATTAGAAAAGCTAGAATTTTAAAGTTTCCTTCAGCAACTAGTCTGCAGTAACTCACAGATTACTAACAACTTATGCAAGTTTTATATGCCAATTCCATCTGCTCTTCATTAAAAAAAAAGCTCATTGCCATAGCAACTGCCACATGCCATGGTATTTATGCTGCATCTGATGTACAAAGCATAGTTTGTGTAGGAAGGAGTGTGTGTGTATATGATGTGGCAGCTGTCGTCTCTGCCATTTTGTTGCTGCTCTAGAATAAAACAAGTAGTGGTTGTGAATACTCATTTGAGTAGTTATACTAGTGCTCATTTAACTAAATCTTCACCCAAAACATCCATGTCTAATGAGCACACTGGTCTGACACAAGGTTCGTAAAAGGATTGTATTAAATGGCTGTTTAAAGAGAAAACTCTAATGTTCTCCTTATTTGTGTTTTTTTGTTTGTTTGTTTGTTTGTTTGTTTTATAAGTAGACTAAGGAATGGCTTTTTTTGTTTGTTTCTGAAAGAGCTAGTGCCATGCATAAATTGATATTTTAATATCTCCCTAGATAATGGCATTTATCCTTCAAGAAGATGCTGTGAAATAAACTGAAAATATCTCCTGGTTCCTATTTTGTCTTGTAGTTTTCTTTTTAATTGTTAGAATCCAATTGAACATCAGATGAAATTTGGAAACATTTCCTAGTAGATCCAGCTCATTCATTCTTCACCATGTAACCACTGTCTGCCTCCTGCTGTAAGACTGTGAATATTCTACACTTTCTTCCTATTACCTTGATTACCTTGCAAAAGCTAAGAGCTTAGGATTCTCAGTTCCCTTGTGGCTGAGATCTACCTCAATGAGGTGTAATTAGAAGCTGCATGGGGTGTATTAGTGGTTTGAATAAGAAATGTGCTCTTTGATGGGTTCAGGTGTTTGAAACCTTTGTTCACAGTTGCTAGTAGTGTTTGGAAAGGTTTTACAGGTTACAGCCTTACTGAAGGAGACATGTAACATAAGTGGACGGGGGGGGGGG
>NW_022196914.1:43386988-43387939 GCF_008632895.1 Mastomys coucha | reverse complement strand
GGGGGGGCTTTGAGAATTCATAGCCTCACTCCACTTCCAGTTCATTCTATCAACTCTGTGACAGAGATCAAAGATGTGTGCTCTCTCAGCTTCCTGCTTACAGAGCCACGCCTGTCATGTGATACTATTTCCCCTGTAAGATGGTACTGTATCCTTTTGGAATCACAAGCCAAATAAACTTTCTCTAAAATGAATTGGCTTGGTCATAGTGTTTTATCACAGCAACAGAAAAGTACCTAATTCAGGATGTATCTAGGGAAGGCTTCCATATTGGAAAAAAAGTGGGGAAACCAAAAGAAAAACATGGAAGTTACTACTGGCACATCTTCTTGCCCTATAAAGCTGCTATTTAAGTTCAAAAGTCACTTAGCAATGGAGTGGCAAGCATGGCAGAAATGGATAGAGAAATCAGACCCTAGGAAGGGAAAGGGACACATTTTTAATTACAGCACTTGGAAGGCAGGAGGATCACTATGAGTTTGAGGCCATCCTGTTACATATGGGGGTTTAGGACAGCTAAGATTATCTTGAAAAGTAAAGCAGTAAGTGTAAAAACACAGATGTTTATTTATTAATGGTGGAAATAGAACATAAGGCTCGTCATCCCACTACCACACTTTCTCTTACATCTAATAAATAAAATGTCAGTGTGGTCTCCACCATGATCAGTTTTAGTTTCTGTTAGTTACTGGTGATGCTTTGTAGTTTTTATTCTCCAAATCACATACAATTTTTCTTTTTTTACATTAACTATGTAGAAACTGTTTCACAATAAAGATTAACTTATTAAAATAAGAGATAAGAGATGTGATAATGATATATCTGAGGACAGAATGTATATTGTTCTATTTCTGTAATTTTGTTTTTAGGTTCTAGTGTTAGTAGAAAACAGTCTCAGGTTAGAAACAAAAAGAAGGGAATTTGTGTTTACAACCAAATGATAATTTTTTT
>NW_022196914.1:43385611-43386978 GCF_008632895.1 Mastomys coucha | reverse complement strand
AAAAAAACAAAACACTTTGATTATATGAGCTTTATTATGGCTCACTTACCTGTATCAAATATTTAAGTACAATTTAATAGTCACATGTAGATTTAGAAGAGAAATACAGAGCACATCTACCAACAGTGAGATAGAAATTTCATGGTATCAAAATCATCCAAACTAAAAATAGAATTTTTTCTTTTCTAAAAATTAATATAACACATTTATTGCTTAAACACATTATATTATATTATATTATATTATGTTATATTATTATGTGAGAGAGGGTTCAAATTGCTTAATATGTACTAAATTCACAAGAAAATAATGTTCAGAGCCTCAAAGCCTCCGGCAGAGAAGCCAAGCAACAGCTTGACCAGATTCAAGCTCTCTCATCTACAGTCCTGCTTGGAAATACTTCACTATGTTTTCTCCCCAATTTCTTTGCACACACAACATCCTCCAAGCTGTAACACAGTGGAACTTTATAGGGATCTTTCAATGTCATGAAAGCCTGAGGGAAATCTGTTTCCTCTGAGGGAAACAATGAGAAAGAACCCTAGAACAGGTAGAAAACTGGGAGTTCACAGGGGTACATGAACAGCTCTCCTTCACTTTTCCATGTTTAAGTTTCAAAAAGTGGTGAATGAGGACTAAGAAGTAGAAAAATATAATGAGAACCAAAACCGAGAGCATGGATTTCAGAGGTTGCTTATTTTCCTCAAATGTCTACTTAAAATGTATTTATAGTACTGATTAAATAAAATTATATACATGAATATATATGTATATATAATAAAACAGTATGAATGGTAGTCAGAGATTCATAAATGGCTATGTACATTAATTTAGATCATTTGTTATCTACCCATGCAATTATTCATTTATTCATTCAATAAAGTTACTGATAATTCTGCAAAAATAATTTGTCCTTCTTTCAAAGTACTAATCTCCTTAAAAGCTGTCATCTACTTTACAATAAGTACTTTGAAATCTTTGAACATCCTTAAATTCTGGTATACATTTTGATAAAAGTAGCATTTAGTTTTGCTTTATTTTGGAGCCATAGCTCCAGCTAGACTAAGCTACTGATGCAAATTATTTTTCCTTTCTATATTTGTATAATTTTATTCTAACCTAAATTTGAATGTTAAAACAAAAATTCAGGAGTTAGTATGAAGCAGGTTATAATTTGTCAAAGCATTTATCAACTTATAATTCAGTATGAATTCAAAGTTATAACTATTGCCAAATTTTTTGAATGTCCAAGCCACAGCATGCAGTATCCATATGCCAGTAGAAAAACATTAGCTATGTCTATAAAAGTGAGAGAGAGAGAGAGAGAGAGAAAGAGAGAGAGAGAGAGAGAGAGAGAGAGAGAGAGA
>NW_022196914.1:43357099-43385439 GCF_008632895.1 Mastomys coucha | reverse complement strand
GAGGAAGGGAGGGAGGGAGAGGGAGAGGGAGAAGAAGGGAGAAGAAGGGAGAGGGAGAGGGAGAGGGAAAGGGAGAGAGATGTATTTCTGCACTGTATACTAGCAGATGGGATTTCAGGTGCCTACATCATCACAGCTATTATTAAATTATCTTTTGTGATGATACCTCAGGTAGTCATGACTTATGCAATAGGGAGTTAGGGAGACATCTTCAGTTTCAAAAGCTATTAAAATTTCTTGCAGGTGTGTTTGAGAGAAGCACAGCACAAATTCACTTGCACACTATGAGGATAAGAGACATGCAGCCCAGTCACAAGGGGCAATTAACACAAACAGTGTGAGGGAAGAAACAACTGGAGTTGCAAGCTAAACAGAACTCACATTGCACTTGAATCTCCCAATTAGATTACAAAGCACAGATGTTTATTCCACAAAATAAATGATATTGGCAGTTTTGGGCTATGATAAAACCTTATAGGATCTGCTTTCCTAAATACCCACTTTTGACTTATTTTCTCTTCTCCCTAACTATCAGGCCTCTGGTTTGTTTGTTTGTTTCCTCTGTGATGGGAGCCTATTAAAACAATGAGGAGTTTCACTCATTTCCTGCTTCAGCTAGCCAAAGCTTCAATATGCTACAGCTGGAGGTGTTCCTCCTTCAGTCACCCTGGTTAAAAGCTTGTAGGATTGTGTTATCAAAACTTGTAAGGCTCATTCCAACCCAGATGTGACATATTTATGATATGCATACCAGCAACCCAAAGAAGATATAGTTTGCTATACCTTGATGCCCCTGATCTACCTGTTTTGACAAGAAATCTTGACATCTTTAGCCTATCTCCCCATTTCAGAATATCCATGAGGATTTCAGAAGAAAGAACAGCATGGAGAATATAGCTTTGGCTGCCGCATCAACTTGTAGTTTAAGAAAAATACATTAATCAATAACATCTGAACAGTTCAATTACTGAATAAGAAAGGCAAAGAAATGGAAAAAAGATTAATAGGTCTACCCCAAAATTAGAGCCCTAAAATCAAAGAGGACCTACAAACTGGATGCTTTGAAAGGAATGTTACTGTTGAGTTAATATATAATTATCAAAACCTTTAATTTTTTCCACACACAGCAGCAGGTTTCCGTGACAACTTTCCTGCTCTGAGAATTTTTCACCTTTGATTAATGACACTTAGTAAAAGTTCTAGTGAGATGCAATGAGAGAGAAAGGAGTCACTTGAACCAACAGTGAAGTACCTTGCACAGTTAGGGTACGAAAGGTTAATGGCATCATTACCAGCTTCTTTGGAGTACATCTCTCTCTCTAGGAATATGTTAGACATCTATACAGTGTATTAACTCCTTCCCAACTGTAGGTCCATTGAAAAAAATGCTCATTTTATAACACAACTAGTAAATGTTTTAAGTTCATTTTATTTTTGTCCTGAATTTCTGCATAGTGTAATGACATAATGTAGCACAATCAATGATGTGCAAAAGAATAAGCTTTTAAATGCTTCTGGATACTCTGAAGAACATGTTTTAGGTCTTCAAGACAATTCTCACAAGCAAATTTCACAGAAAGATTTGACAATTTATTTACTCTCTCTGGCTTCTGTGAGTCTTTCTTGAAACTTCCCATAAAGGAATGGAGACATCTTACTAGGGCCTTGAGGTTTCCTGAGCTTCCCTTGTGTCATTCTCTGGTGTAAGCAGTGTGCTGTACCACACCACTACTCAGAAGAGTATATCTTCCATGAGAAGCTAGATGCTTTATTCAACACAAACAATTGTGTGCCTCTTTCATGAATTTGGTTTGGCATTGCAGAGACAAAGCTGATTGTTAGGAACACCTAAGATGCTCTTTCAACCAGCTGACCAAGAAGGCTCCCTCCATGGAGGCTAACATTAACCTTTATCTCACCTAAGTATGACTGTTTGGAGTAGTTGGGAAAGACATTTGTTGGTCATGGATCTCAGTGCATTGAATTCTTCCTAAACCTATTAATCACTGAAACAATTCTAGCCTTCTCACCTTCACAGATGACACCTATGTAAGCATTTCCCCTCTCGTTAAGGAGAGACTTTCTGACAGCCTGTGTGATTTTAGGCACATACAGAATTTGAGGGATTTAAACTTATCCCTATTATCCTCAAAGAGATGTATTCAGCCTCATTTAGGTCTTCAAATCCTTAGGACAATTTAGGGGCTTCGATTTTCATAGCATTTAGTGTTGTTGATTAAACATATTCTATTGTTAGTGCTTGAGAATCAGTGCAAAGCTATTCTCTTGTAATGAAAGAGAGAGTGTTGATTTTCTAAGAACTTCCATAAATGCTGCCTAAATTTCTTAGCTGACATGAGCCTAACAGCCTACTTGAAGGCTTTAAATTGCTTCTAGATTGCTTTTAATTGCCATGACTCTTATTGCCCAGGTGCTAGAGCTGATGCAAAGGCCATCATGTTCTTCCTTCTATTTATACCTCATGCTACTTCATCCTGTGACAATCTGAAAACTGTATGATGCTATCCACATTAAGGTCATAAGTCTACTTAACATCTTGTTTAGTTTGGTTGTGGAAATAAATATTGGGACCAAAAGCAAAATGTGGGAAGATGAGTTTATTTTCGCTTATTTTGGCTCCTGGTTCCAGGGGGGTTGTCCATATGTAAGGAGAGTCATAATATCAGACAACCTCCAAAATCATGTCTTTAACCACAAACACAAAACAGAAAACAAACTGGAAATGGGGCATGGCTACAAATTCACAAAGCCCATCTCTAGTGAGGTGTTTACTCCAGTAAGTCTCTATATCTCCATAATTTTTCTAAACAATGCCACCAAGGTGCCAAGTGCTTGAGTACCTAAGCCCATGGAGAAACATTTCTCATTCATAAAACTCCATGGAGCCTATAGGTTCATGGCTATATCATCAAGCAAACCATATTAACTCAGATTTTCAAACTCCCTCATAGTCTGTAAAAGTCTGAAACACGAGGTACACTCTTAACTATAGCCCCTGTAAAATCAAAAGACAAATTACACACTTCCAACATACAATGACACAGATTATACATTTCTATTCCAAAAGCATAGTGAGGAAATATTGGACCAGAGCTAGACCAAAGTCCAGAAGGACAAATGCCAAATCCTGTGTCTGGTGTCTAGCCCTGTAACTCTTCCCTTTCAACTCTCATGCCTGTAGCATATATCTCCTTTGGCTGGTTCTACTCCCTGTACACAGATCTCCTCAGGAGACTTCTCACAGTCTGCAGTGTCTTGCAGGCCCCACTGTAACCCAGGATACACTTTTTGCTTAGGCGTCTCACAATCTCTTTTCAGATATTGTCCTGCCGCAGGTTTCTTGATCTCAGCAGCTGTCTGGAACCAAAGAGAAAGAAACTATGACATCCTAACACTTTCAGTATTCATGCTTCCACCCAATCTACAAACTATGGGTTACTATATACTTTACAATTCTTTACAATACCACTCATTCTTTTTCACCATAAAGCTGTGCAAGAGTCATTAGTCATGACCATTCCATATACTCAATATTAGAATCATAGAATGCAGCCAGATTCTTTGCCAAAACATCAAAAGAATTGTTTCTAGACCAGTTGCTAATATTTTTCCCCCTTAAAGCTCTTGAGCCAGGTTTCCAGAATCCACATTATTCTCAAAACTATCATTTTCCAGAATCCCACTAGGATGGCCAATTAAGCTCTGCTTACAGCATTCCACTCTCTTTCTATTCCAAAGCTTTAAGCCATCATTAATTGGTTTTTCATAGCAACAGCATACCCCCTGACACCAGCGTCTGTATTTATTACTTTTTGTTGCTATAATAAAACACTGTGACCAAAAGCAACTTACACAAGAAAGACCTCATTTTTGTTCATAAGTCCCAGAGGGGATTTCACAAGGCACAGCAGCAGGCAGCTGGAGCAGAACGCTGACAGATCACATCTTCAACCACAAACACAAAACCAAGAACAAACTAGAAGAGCCACCCTGTCCTATGGTGACTTACTCCCTCTACTAATGCTTCACACACCCCATAACTGTCCCAACAGTACCACCAACTAGTGACAAGGTGTTCAAATACCTGAAACTTTCAGGTCATTTCTATTTCAAAGTTTCACAATTACTTACAGTTTACCATCATGTCCTTGCCTCTGATAGGTGGGGATGATTCTGGTACCACATCCTAAAGACGTACTTTCTAGAGGTAACAGTGGTACAGTTGTCTTAGTTTATAACCAGAAAAGTCACATCCTAGGATAAAAGATTTACATTCCAGAAATTGACATGGAAGGAACCACAAGAAGTCTGCAGATAATAGAATAAGAAACACAGAAGTTAGAGAATCTGATTATGAGTATACTAATGATTAAGTTATAATTCTTAACAGCTGGGCATTTAACCTACTTATGCCCTGTGAGAATCTGCAGAAAAGTACTGCAAAATCATACCACTAAATTTAGGACTGAATCACTAGGCTACACTTCTCATGATTTTATCCTTAGAGGTTGAAGAATATCCCCAGGTAAGATTATTTTCCATAGACTGCATTGTATTTACTGTAATGAAATGTTTCATGGTGCTTTAGAATTCTTGAGGTACAGGAAGAGAGGTAGGCACTTTAGTGGAATCAGCTGGATATTTTAATATACAAACATGAACTTCAATGGGCCAGTTGAATGTGACTTTAGGGAACAAAAAATATCTACAGTCTTGCCTGTGCCATAAATTTAAGCCCATACTCCTAAATTACTATAACTTAGTGATTTTAAACCCCTTTGTTCTTTATCCAGGACAAAATAAAGATTTGAAAAATCTTAAAGACATTTATCCAATTCCTAATTAGTGAGACAATGATGCCATGTACTTCAATGATAATAAGCTTTTAAGGTCATCAAATATTATTAATGTTTTACTCAATAAATATTGATTAGAGGTAATAACAGTTTAGCAACATCTTTCCCAGATTTCTGATCACTCATCTGAGATTATATTCCTTCAACCTAAATTATGTAGGCTTTTCCTTTTAGTTAATATTTCTGTTGTTGCATTTGATGTTCATTTATGTATATAATTTTGTATTTGTTTATAGGATGTGATCAAACCTTTAAAACACTAGTTTTGTTAGCTATATCATTCTGTATTCTTGTATCCATTGTAGTACTCAAGAAATACCATATCTTGGGTTTGGGGAAACAGCTCAGTAAATAAAATAATTGTGACATGAGCTCAGATCATTAGTACCCACAACAATTCAAGTATTATCAGATATGTCTATAAACTGAGAACTTAAAGGCAGCAAGGGAAGGTGTGCTTGGAGAGGCATTTCTAGGGCTTGATGTCCAGCTAACTGAGCCTAGCTGAAATGTTAACTCCATGTTCTCCTTGAGAGATCCTATTTCAAAAAGTAATAATAGGAATAATAACAAGAGGATAATTAATTGAAATAGTGAACACCATAGCTACTTGGAGAGGTTGTATTATGAGAAATAATACAATAAAGATAATTAAGTTTACCTGTGACCTCCACATATATACACTCGAGTGAGTTCATATAAGGAAACGTGTTCAATACACATGCTCTTGCTGTAACAGTGTATCTTTTAAAAAGTAATATGTTTTAGTTGCTTTAAAATTGTCTCTGGTTTATGGACATGTCCTAGTAATTCTCATAAAAACACTATTATTTTGCTTACAATTATGGAATTTATGAATTCTGAAGACTGCATCTTCCATGTAAAGTCTGAAGACATGCGCTTAAAATGATTTCTGGGCACAAACGACCTCAACTGCACTTAACTCTCCTTATTTCTGAAATGCAAATAAAGCAGACATTTCTCTTTATTGTTTATCCTTGAAGTTGGTTATTTTCCACATGTAGGTTTCATTTTGTTTGTCTTGTTCAGGGGTGTTTCTGCTGCTTTGTTTTTGCTTTAACAGCACCTCTTTAGCCATGTATAATTTTCTTCAATAAATGAGATCAGTCTCTAAGTCATTTTATAGCTATATCATTTAGGTAATTTTTATTTGCTTCATTTTTAATGTTTCATAAAAATATTTTAGCTTCCTGACAAATTATTATCATCTTTGTATAAATACAATTTCACTTAGTTAATTATTTGATGGATTATTTTCATATCTTAGATAATGATGATTCCCTTCAGAGACATCTGTGGGAATTATTAAAACTCTCAGAATTTTCATGCCCATAAACTATAAAACTTTTGGCTACAAGTCCTTGTAACACCTGATTTACTCTCAGCTCACAATTAGCCGGGATTGTGATTCTTTCACATCTAGTTTCAACTGTTGACCAACGTCTCTAACCTTAGTATGTTTTGGGTTAGTCAACTGTACAATAATCCTTCTTTGTTCTACCAAATACTGGCCTGCCTATTGTTCATTGCTTTAAGACTTTCAAATCTATGCTTTTAGAAATTCTTTATTTACTTGTTTGGAGAGGGACAGTTTGTGTAAATTAATCTTTTTATATAGAAAGTAAAATTATCCAACTCACATGTATTACATGTTGATTATATAAATTAAATTCTATATGAATATTTATACTAAGACAATATCCCCTAATACAGAAACACCAGTAAAATTCTAAAATTGACTTGCTATATTCAAAGAAGTTCAGTTATTCATGGTGAGGCTGATGCTAATTAATAGGAGACAGAATTACTATTCATTTTAAGTGCAGATGCAAAGTAATTAATAAATTGTTCACTATCGTTCTTTAAGTTGTATTTTTTCAGTTTTTGAACTAATCATTCCTTTTTCAAAATAAAAGATAGGGAGCACTTGGTGGCTATGAAATATATAAGACATAATTATCCCAATGAATTTACCAAACTTGTCCTAATAGGATAATTTCCCATGGATGGGGCTTTAAGTAATAGGATCCTAACTGAATATCCTTCATATCAAATATAGATTATACTCATGAACAATACATAAATAAGCAAGGTTGATTATTTTTACTTCAGGGTTACTATTGTACATGACTGTTCTCGAAGCTAAGCAAGTGCTGTCTTGTGTTCAGCAGCATGCCACAGCAAAAGGATCATCTCAGCTAGGTTTGCTGTTTCCATCCTCTTGTGGAGGAATAGGGATGGTTCCATGACCCTCATTTGTATATCCTTGCTGTTTCCATCCTCTTGTGGAGGAATAGGGATGGTTCCACGACCCTCATCTGTATATCAGGGATGTATAGCATAATCTATATTCAACTGTTGGGTAAAGTCTTAACAAGTATGACCATGTAAGGCAGGAACATTGTCAACCTCACTAAGCAGCCACTCACCTATGCTATGGAAGTAAGCCCAATAAACTCATTGGTTCACAGATTAAACCTCAGTGACATTATGCCCCAGTTAATCATATCTTGGAACCTTAGAAAGGGGGGAAGATAATGTTTGTGTCTCCCTCAAGGAAAGCATTTTAGCAGTAGCTGTCTTCTCTCTTAAATTAATTTGTAAACCCTATTTTACTATCCTTATACATCCTGGACACTGACATCCAGAGAGAATGTGTACTGTGAACACAACATATATTAGGGACAACTTAATTCAGTCTTTCCACTGAGATTATCCTTGGTGTTCTTTACTGTCATTCCATGAGTCACTTTTGTTAATTAAAGATATTGGGTAAAGTATGGAATCTAAGGGTTAGAAAGAAAACAAATAAAAACAAAAACAAAAAACAAGTTTTGAGTATTGTCTTAAAGTGTAAAGAATCACTTTCTTTTTCTGTTAATTGCTTTCCATACATATTGTTTTAATTTTCTGCTAGACTGTGACAAAAAAATTAGAAAATGGTCAGTTGGAAGAGTCACCATGAAGAGTATATGTGCAAAATCTACAAGAAGTAAGAGACAGCTGACTTGAGGTTAAAAAACAAAACTAATGAAATTTCAGTCCTTCACTGTATCAATTACTCTCTATTCAAATGCATAGAATAGCATTAAAATAAAATATTAGGAACAAAGAGTGTAGAGGGAAATTTAACTAAACTGCATTGTGCTCCTGGCCCGTAGTGCTCCCAGCCCTTGCTTCTCCCTGCAGCCCCCCACCCCGACACACACACACATACACACTAGTTAATTTTTTTAAAGTATTTTTTCCTTTCTTCTTTTTTTTCCTTTTTTAAACTCCAGATTTCATTCCCCACCTGGTCCACCCTCTTACTGTTCCACCACATCCCATACCTCTTTCCCATGCCCCTGTCTCTAAGAGGATGTCCCCACCCTACCCCCTACCTCCACAGACCTCTAAAACCCCTGGAGCCTGCATTCTCTTGAAGGTTAGGTGCATCTTCTCTGACTGAACCCAGAGCCAGCAGTCCTCTGCTATAGATGTGTTGGGGGCCTCATATCAGCTGGTGTATGCTGATTAGTTGGTGATACAGTGTTTGAGAGATCTCAGGGGTCCAGGTTAATTGAGACTGCTGGTCCTCCTACAGAGTCACCCTCCTCCTCAGCTACTTTCAGCTTTTCCCTAACTCAACCACAGGGGTCAGCAGCTTCTGTCCGTTGGTTGGGTGCAAGTATCTGCATTTGGCTTCTCTTTTAATTGGATATTTTGTTTACATTTTAAATGCTATCCCCTTTCCCATTTTCCCCTCTGCAAATCCCCATCGCTTCCCCCCCCCCTTACCCTGCTTCTGTGAGGGTACTTCTGCATCCACCTACCCACTCACCTAGTCCCTCCCTCCTTCCTTCCGGCCCTATACTGGGGCATCAAGCCTTCACAGAACCAAGTACCTCCCCTCCTATTGATGCCAGATAAGGCCCCTTCAGATCCTGCAATTCTTCCCCTAACTCCTCCATTGGAGTTCCTGTGCTCAGAGTGATGGTTGATTAAGAGCCTGTGCATGTGCATTGGTCAGGATCTGGCAGAGCCTCTTAGGAGACAACTGTATCAGGTTCCTCTCAGCAAGCACTTCTTGGCATCAGCAGCAGTGTCTGGGTTTGGTGTCTGCATGTGGAATGGATCCCTAGGTGGGCAGTCTCTGGATAGCCTTTCCTTCAGTCTCTGTTCCATTCTTTGTCACTGTATTTCCTTTCTGGGTTAAAATTTTGGAGAAGGGTGAGTGGCCCCATCCCTCAGTGGGGGGGGGGGGCATACCTAACCTCTGGATATGGTCTCAACAGGATCTTCCTCCATTTTCTGGAGCATTTTTCAGCTGCTTGTTAGATCTTTCATGGTCCCTTTTTGTGAGAACTCCATAGCCTCAGTAATAATGCCAGGCCTTGGGGCCTCCTCTTGAGCTATATCCCACTTTTGGCCTGTCGCTGGACCTTCTTTTCCTCAGGGTCTTCTCCATTTCCTTTCCTGCAGTTCTTTCAGACAGGAACAATTATGGGTCATAGTTCTTACTGTGGGATAGCAACCTCATCCCTCAATCCATGCCCTGTCTTTCTGCTGAGGTGGATTCTACAAGTTTCCTCTACCAACTGTAAGGCATTTCATCTAGAGTCTCTCCCTTTGAGTCTTGAGAATCTTTAACATCCCAAGTCTCTGGTGCATTCTAAACCTCCCAAGTATGCCTGTTTCCATTCTTTCTGCTGGCCTTCAGGGCTTCAGTCCTTTTCCCCCACCCAATACCAGATCAGCGCTCCCCTACTTCCTTTCCCTCCCAGGTCCCTCCCTCCCCCCTTGTGATTGCTTTCTTCTCCCTCCCAAGTGGTACTGAAGAGTCCTTACTTGGGCCCTTCTGCTTCTTGACCTTTTTGAATTTATGTGGACTGTATCTTGGGTATTCTGTACTTTTGTGGGGGCTAATATCCACTTATTGCTAAGTACATAGTCCTTTTGGGTCTGAGTTACCTCATTCAGCATGATATTTTCTAGTTCCATCCATTTTCATACAAAACACAGGATGCCCTCATTCTTAATAGCTGAGTAGTATTCCATTGTATAAATGAACCACTATTTCTGTATCCATTCTTCAGTGTTGTTTCCAGCTTCTGGCTATCACAAATAAAGCCACTATGAATACTGTGAAGCATGTACTCCTGTGGCATGGTGAGACATTTTTTGAGTATATTCTCAAGAGTGGAATTGTTGGGTCTTCAGGTAGATCTATTTCCAATTTTCTGAGTAACCTCCAGATTGAATTCCAGTGTTGTTGCAGCAGTGTGCAAGCCCACCAGCAATGGAGGAGTGTTTCTCTTTCTCCACATCCTTGCCAACATGTGCTGTGCCCTGAAGTTTTGATCTTAGCCATTTTGATTGGTGTAAGGTGGAATCTCAGGGTTGTTTTGATTTGCATTTCTCTGATCGCTAAGGACTTTGAACATTTCTTGACTAGGTCAAAGGCTGGGCAGTTCTAATCCTTCCTGTTGCTAGCAAACACTTCCCTCTGGTACTCCTGACATAAAATCTTTTAAAATCTAGATTTCATCTCTGTTACCCCAAACACAATTAGGGCAGTGGTCTGTGGCCAATTTCTCTGATTCACACATGTCAGAGAGCCTTTAGGTCTGATCTTTCCTCTTCCTGGTCACAGTGATCTGTGCCTCCCCTCTTCCAGTTCCTATCCCAAGCAATTTAATAGTCCTGTTTCAGTCTATCTGTCCAGCCATTGACAGTTGGCTCTTTATTTATCTATCAAAAACCAATTGGGGCCAAGGAACCATTTGGACATGCAGATTCCTGATTTGGGGGGGCAGATTAATTCAAAACATTACAACCAATTCCCAACAAAAGACAAAAATCAAGACAAGGGGAATCATTGGGGGAATGAATGGGTAGGAAGTAGATAATAAAGCAGAAAGGAAAATAGAGCAAAGATAGTCCCATAGATAATTGAAATATTTCAGCACTTGAAATATGAATATAGCCAATGTAACAAAGTCAGTATGTGAAGAGAAAGTAGAGACTAATGAAAATGATGTTGTTCAAAGATAGTCAATGTGTAGTGAATTAAAAGATGGAGATCATTGATTTGTATAAGGATCTCAGCGATACTTGTTTTTGCAATGAACAAATATTCATTAAATATGAAATATATTACTTTGAGGAAAATATGTCAAGATGAAAGATAACATAGCTAAAGGTATTATAGATCTGTTTCATGATAAGTTTTATGATATAAACTATTCATCTTCAAGCTGATGAGATTATAGCAAAACTACTGGTATCAAAATCTAGCCATCTTATTACCTCACATAGAAATAATACTGCAACTTGATCCCAAGATTACTTAATAGCATAAGAGTAAAGTCAATTACACCTGAAACCATACTCTTTTTGTCTTGAGTCTATCCTGTTTCCACATTCTTCTCTTAAATACTCTTTAATACATCATTAGTGCAATGATACAAACTCTGTGTCTAGGGAACAAGACCCAAGACAGATGCCATTTCAAAAGCAGAAAAGTCAAGAGTTAAAGAAAAAAAAGTGTCAGAAGGCTATAACTATGTCTAGGAAATTATCAGTGAAGAAGGTCATGAGAGAAGAAAAAGTGGCTACTAGTATTAAAATTGGTCATAAAATATGGAAAATCATAAGTTAATTTTAAAATGAGGATAGTGTTTATGTAATCTCAAAAATTAAGGTCAATAGGGTAATAAATATTTTCCTTGGAAAATCCTTATATAGAAAAAAATATTTTGAGTGACTTTTTGACAAATTATAGTATAGAAATACATCTATCCAAATTCTATATGTATTTAGAGCATGTGAAAGGATATTGGGATAATTCTGTAACATCTGTTTCTTAATGCTTTTTCTTTCTTTCCCACTGTTGAAGTGCCCATGCATTTTGGAACACCCATCCTAAGACGCTACAATTAGTTTAAATTATGATCTATTGTTTTACATAACCAGTGTGCAATAAGAATGAAATCCAAAGTTAATAATGAGAAAGTTCTAAAAGAGTTGTTTAAGGTCATTACAAAAGAATCAAAGCTTCACCTGTATTGGGTGAACTCATGACATAATTACTCACTTAAGGCCCAGTGCTATAAAGTTTCTTTTACATATATTTTAAAATAATTTTTATTAGTTTAATTTGAGAAAAAAAGAAATTAAGATGGACCTGATGGGGTGTGGTAAATAATATTACTTTTTTATTAGATATTTTCTTTATTTACTTTTTGAATGTTCTTCCCTTTCCTGGTTTCTCCTCTGAAAAAACCCCTGCTCCCTCCCCCTACCCCTTCTTTTTAAATTGTCTCATTAAACCAGAAAACAGTAGCACTGGGGGTTGACCTAGGATATCTACAGCTATACTGATCAGCAACCCTACCAATGAGAGCTCACTTTAAATAGACCTTTGCTAAATTGCAAATATGTTCATAGACTTGGTAAACCTTATATTCTAAAATGAAGCTTAAAGAATGTCAGTTTTCTTTCATATAATATCTTAGAAGGGAGACATAAATTATGTGAGCTCCTTGTGCCTTTCTTTTTAATAATAACTTTTATTTTTTTCTAAAGTATTTTATACAAGTTTACAACAAATTTTAATCAAATCTACTCAGTTACTCCCCACCTCCAATTTCACCCCTGACTCCCCCATCATATCTTGTTCTACCTTTTTAAGTTCTTCTTAAACTTTTCAATAATTTTACATCACTGAGCCTAGTTGGTGCTTTCTATACATTCTTGAGTGTGGCCTTATACACTTGGGTATGAACAAACTACCATAAGCCACAGGCACACAAACGAAAGTGAGTCTCCTCCCCTACCGCCTTGCCAAGCACTCCTTTTTCTTTTGTGTTATTTATGTTCCCACTAAAACAGATCTAATGTGTTGTTATAGTGAAATTTTACAAAAGGGGCTGCTGAACAAGGCTTGGAGGAGGAAATTCCTTGTGACACACTGCCACTATGCTCTAAATTTCTGTTCCCCAGACTGACTGTGATGGTCCCTTAAAAATCATCTTTCCAAATACCATTAAATATAAAGTGAAACATTTTTCAGGTGACTTAAACAATATTCAGTGTCTTCTACAACTTCAAAGTTGTATAAACTTCAAAGAGCTTCTTTTGTCCTTTCTTCATCAAATCTTCAGTAAGAAGACAGTTGTACGTGAAGCAGACAGAGAAGCCTCACTAGATATCCAATCTGCATGTGCTTTGATTTCAAGTTCCCAAACTCTCTAACTGGGAGATGTTAACTCATGCTTATGGGGTACTCTATAGAGTATTCTTAATGTATTCCTTGGACAGAAAGATAATGACAGCTATAAAATGGAAGTGAATATAGTGAAAGTACAGGTACAAGAGATCCTAGTGCCCTGATGCTAATATCACATGTCCTTTGTCTACACTGCATGTGATCCTGAGTTAACATTCTAGAAAGCTCCATATTTTGGGAGGAAACAAATACACTAAAGTGCTCATTTGATAAAATGCATGGATAACAGGCATTGCAGGGAATGGGAAATTCAGCAATTGCTAGAGAGTGGATGCCTTGACCAATGTGGACAGAAAAGGCAAAGCCTGAAAAAGGAGACCAGAAAGGATGAAAGCTGAATACGTTTCTGAGAGGAAAATGAAACTTATACTTGGTTTGGTGATCTTTGTTTCTATTGGTCCTTAGGATCAACCAACCACTTACAACCATTTTTATGGGTTTTATGGAGCTACCTAATGTCCTTACATTTGCAGTTTCTCCCTTTCTCAATTATAGATTCCTACAGAAAACAAAAGGCATGAAGAAAGAAATGCAAAGATGAAAAAAGCCTTTGAATACTAAAAACCTACTGTTTGTAATCTGTAGCAATCCAAGGACATTTGGATGAAGGGTATCCTTGGGTACAGTGCTATAGCTGGTACAAAGGTGAGGGACTTGAGCAGAAGGTGTGTAGGAGGCAGGATTTTGGCTCTTATCTTTAGAAATACTTGAGCTCTCCATGCCTTCAAACCATTACCCAGATCAGTCCAGTCTTGGAGAAATTGTAGTAAGTAGTCTGTAGAGTGCAGCCTCTAACAGGGCTAGGTGGTCTTCAGTCCCTGCTGATAGTATTATTTACCCTTATACCAAGGAAAACTTCAAACTCTACATGTGCCCAGGTTCATTTAGACAGGTGGAGTAAGATCTAAAGCACTTACAAGAGTATCTAAAACAGAAAATCACATCAGAAGGGAGGGTTCATGGTGCTTTGATGTATATTAGTGAGTTTGTGACAGGATCAAGCATACCTTCCTTATTGAAGAGCATAAAAACATTGCGAAAGGGCCAAAGTACAGAGACATAAAAAGAAATAAATATCAACCTTTCAAGTAATGAAAATCAAGGCTTGTTCTATGAAATGGAGAGAAATTCTGTAAGTGAAAGCAACCCCATTTTTTCTATGGCCACAGGTAAGATTGGCTTCAATTAGATCCTTTGTGGTTATCACTAGTGGTTCACACTCCAAGAACTTACCTGGACAATGCAGTTTACCGACTTGAAGCTAAAGAGCAGAAAGACCAAAGACAAGTCATGGGACAGCATTTTCCTTGTGGTGATTTTTTTATTCTCTTTAAGAAATATAAAACATTTTTGATAACAACAAATCATTGGTACATTTAATTCTTCTTATACAAATACCTCCCCAGGACTTGGAGGACATGTCTTGACCACCATCACAGGGAGCCATTTCAGTACTTCTTTAGAGAAAAGAGGCAAGGTTAAGGACAGAAGCTTCCTGAAGTCACAAAGATTGACACAAAGAATTCTTTGTTTTTATCCCCAGAACAAAGATGCATATGGGGAAACAGAGCTGAGCCGGAAATATCTAAAGCAATTGAAAATTCAGTGTCAGGAAGAGGACAACCTGAACATGAACAAGCCTAATGATTGGAAAGGCATTTATTATTAGGTCCCAGAAACCCATTGTAACTAATAAACGTATTGTTTAATATTTAAAGTAATTGATTTTACATTTTATCTAGTCAAAGAATGTAATTCTCCCAGAGGACTCTCAATGATAAATTTTAAAAGAAATAGTCTTCTTACTGTGACCAGACATTCCTTTAATGGATATTTATCATTGATAACAAGTAGAACATCTTTTTGCTGATATTGCAACTCAGACATGATGCATTGAAGAAGGAAGATTTCCCATCTCTACTGGCAACATGCTTATATTGCCAATGGTTACTGGTGACACCAAGTAGAAGTCTCCCTTTGTTCACAGGTGATAGTACCTATTATTTTGTAAACAAAAATTCAAAATAAGATTGTAACTTTCCTCCCCTGATAAATATATCTACTCCCAACACAGTGCATTATTGGCCTAGTGAGCACCCTGAAGGATAGAATAACAAGAGACTTGAGAAGGCTGCTTACTTCCAGACACTTAATTTGTATGTCATTTGTTAATAAAATATGTTTTTTGAATTTAATCCATTCTTTATCCAGTCTCCAGGAAAGTGGATAAGGCTAGCCTCGTAAGTGTGTAGCCTATACTCTATATAGACCAAGTTATACACCACTTACAAGAGTTGATATTTAATCAAATTTGTAATATTTTAGAATAGTACATATTCTGAATATTTACTAATATCTAGAATAAGAAAATTGGGATGTACAATTTTGCTCTGGGCTTACAGTGTTTTCATGTTGGTTGCTAAGTTGAGTGTGATAAATCAGAGCACCATGCATTCAAGTTACATAAGTCAAGTTTCAAATGTATAGTTAGGCAGTAAGAAATAATGGAAACCTAGGGTCACTGTTATTTGGTCTCTCAATGGTTCAGGCAAAGAACTGAAATTAGCTCAACCAGATTATGGGCCACAAAAAGAAAGCACTGAATGATGTCCTGCTAATGGGTAATTAGAACACTGCTTTGTGCTTTTGTTCACTTCTCTTTTCTTCTAATGTGGCATTCATTGTACATCCTACAAGTATCAGTGAGTACTGCAACCAAAATAAAATATAGATTCTTAGATGTCCCAAAGCCACACAGAAAAACTCTCTTTGACTGGGCCTGAATAGACTATGTAGCCAAGCAAACCATATTTCTGGATAAAAAGTTTGGAGACAGAGATGAGTAAGTGTAGCTTTGCCCCCATCACCTATCCTCCTCTATGAGCATTCAGCCTGACTTTACACAGGGTCAGGTCAACGTCCACCTATAAGGAGCTTACTCTTTGGAAACAATCTTGATCTTCTGTGCCACTTTTGGGTTGGCAGACTGGATAGAGGATCCAGTCTGCCTAATGTTCACCTTATTCTCAAAGACGGCTATTAGTATTTAAAATCACATTTTTATTTCTCATTGCCTAATTATTGATGTTTGTGTTTCATTTGATTTCAAACTCAAGTGTCCAGTACCTAAAAGATTCTTACATGTTTAGAAGAATGCATTTTCCCAACTACTGCACTAAAACTGTCACTCCTTCACAAGTACCCAGCTACTGACCCTAGCTCTTTATAGGAAAATTATGAGAGAATAGCAAATGTGGCCAAAAGAGAAATCATTACCCTAAAAATCAGCTGCCTTGTTGCTGAAATGAGGATTTTTTTAAAGGTTATTAAACACATTTAAAACTGTCAGTAAGTATAAATTGAAATAAGAGCTTCATGGGTCCTTCACAAAGCATTCCAATATATGTATCTGAAATATTCACATTTTAATCCTTATTTGGGTAAAATAATATGCTCAGTTGGCCACTCTCAGTAGAAAGATAAGTAGAAGCCTTGAATAGCACATGGGTGAAGTAAAGTTCTTGGGAGTTAGGAAGATGCTTTCAGAAGACAGGGAAGACAAGATGATCAAAACAAGAAAATCAACAACTTTGCATCTAATACAGTCCAAACAACTGCAAGTTAAGAGAAAATTACATAATTTCTCCCAACCCTTTTCCTACCTCTTTCTTCCCATGTGCTTGGTCTTTGGAAAACTTATACCCTCTTTCCCAGAAATGTGTGTGTATATGTGTTTGTGAATGTGCATATGTGGGTGTATATGTGTGTGAATATGCATATGTCTGTGAATGTGTCTGTGTGTGATTGTGCATGTGAGTGTATATGTGTGAATGTGTGTGTGAGTGTATGTGTATGTATGTGAATGTTCCTAACAGTATGTGTGTGTGAATGTACATGTGTGGGTGTGTATGTGTGTGATTGTGCATGACTGTGTATGTGAATATATATGTGAGTGGTGTATGTGTGTGAATGTTCATGACAGTGTGTGTGTGTTTGTGAATGTTCATAAGTGTGTGTGTGTGAATGTGTGTGCACGTGTGCGTGCATGCGAACAAAAATGATGCCAATAATTAACATGGACGTGGAAAGGGAAAGTCTCATAGGGACTAATCAAAGAATTGTAGACCATTAAGGAATAATGAGAATAGGATAAATAACTCTTCCCCAATGAAAATCCCCATTCACTGGTGTTTTGTTTTTATTTTTGTTTTTGTTTTTTTTTTTGTTTTTTGTTTTTTGGGTTTTTTTTTTTTTGTTTTTTGGGTTTTTTTGTTCGTGTTTTACAAAGCTGGTACTTTCAGTCACTGTTAGGATATCTTAAAGATCCCTGTTTCCAGAACATTCCTATGCAGAATGTTAGGGAAGCTTCTCTCCCCAACAGTAAACGAAGGACAGAGAGAGTCTATGGAAGAAGTAACCCAAATATGTTTGATGTACTATCCAGTGGCAGACTGTGAGAAGATGTAGTATTTGTCAGTTCCTGACCATTAAGACGGTTATGTTCTGAAAATCTATGAACTTTAGTGACGGAGGAATATTGTCCATAACAATCAGGCAGCAATACTATTTATATTTATATGAACAATCAATAAAAGAAATTGCACTTCAACATTTCCTGAAATTTCTTGGCCATAAACACTGACCATTTTGCATACAAATCGTTTTTGTGCTGTTCCTGCTGGTTGGTTTCAACAAAATCTGCAATAATTATCACAAGGAAGAACAAGATTTGGTCACTCTTGGTCTCATTTCTTCCAAATGATTGGTTCATAATTCTGTTATCATAGAATAAGATCCTACTGGGAAGCTCTGACTGAACTGAAGACCACCATGGTTATGTCCCTCGTGGTTCTTGATTAAAAGACTAAAAGCAATTTCACATAACTAGCAACTTTTCACCATCTCTCTCTGAAACTATGTCATTTAGGTCGGCAAATGAAGCACAGTTTTTCCTGAAGAACTGTCAGTTGACTGAATTCTTGGTGCTTTTCTGTCTTTTCATATCATAATGCATATGCTTGTGTTAATTTTTACTAAACTTGTTTGATTTAAAATGTCGTAAGTTCAGCTACTAAAATGTACAAGGAAAGATGCTGACCTCAAATAGTGGTTTATCAAATTCATCCCCTACTTTGCAGTCAACTTCAAAAGCATGTGTTAAGGTGAATGAGAGAAACAAGCAAACAAACACAGGGTTCTTTCTTTTTACCAGCCATACTCATTTCCATCTGGTTGTGTTTCATTATAATCCTAAAATCTGCCTTGAAAACCTGTGTTTTTGAACCAATCAAGTATATCCTAGATACATATACCAAAATTTCCATTCCAGAATATGCTCAAAGACACACAATTTTGTTTTCTAGGAATACTGAAAATTCCCTGGTATATCTAAATCACAATGGAGTACTCCCTGGCTCTTAGCAGTAGTAATGAATGATTCTGACTGTTTAAATTCAATGACACTCTTGGTGGTGGTGAAATGCATACTGTGTATCCAGAAGTAACAAGAGCGATTGATACTGTATTTCTTAACTATTCTATGGTTCCAATACAAACTCTTTCACGATAAATTGAAAATACAGCAAATTAAAACGATAATACATTATCCAGCAGTTTCCACTAGGTAAAAGTCTGTCAAGTTCTATCTGTATCTTTTTTTGTTTTTCATGGTTTTACAAGACTGAATTCAGGTGCTAATTATGTTTCTGATCTGAGAGTCCAGTAGAAAAAGATTCCTTTCCAAGTTCCCTCAGGTCATGAGAAGATTAGTACACACCCTATCTTCTTGTTAGTTGTTATCCAAGAGCCCTGTTTGACAAGGCAATGTGAGACACAGCCATAGGGCCTCCTCTGTAGCCACTTCACAGCAGACTCTCCTAGATTCCTTCTTGATTGACAATTTAGTGTGTCTAGCATAGTTTAGGTAGAAAAGTTGGAAAATGATTGAGCAAACTAAAGGCCATTTTCTCATCCCTGGATTATTCATGTATTTTTGAGGTCAGATATTGGAATGTATCCCAGGCTATATGAATTGATGCTCTACCTTTGTCTTTTTGGTACAGAGAGTACAGGCTTGTGTGACCACACGTTGCCTCTAAAGATCTCTGTTTTCTATATAAAAGCATCTTCTTTAATTATCTGATGACTATAAGAACAAGTGAGACAGGGAAGAGATGGATCTCTGTGTGCTCTGCTTTCCCCCCAGTTGTATTCCTAGAGTTTTGATACAGTATTGAACAATTCTGAACTTAGTGGTCAATACACAAACAGGTAGTTCTTGGCTAGATTTCAACTATAACACTGGTGTAACATGTATCTCTGTCCTCAGAGCCCTTCAGAGGCTTCATCAGAGTTGATGCTCCTTTCACTACAACGTTGAGACTGTTTCAGGGAATAATAGTGAAGCAGATTCTGCCTTGTGGGTAGCTGAGACCATTTCTAGCCCCACAAAGAGGCTCCACATAGGAAAATGAAGACAGTGACTGCCACATTTTAGGGGCTGCCTTCAAATCAAGCTGTATGTCTGGAGTTGCTGTGCAGAACAGGATCTGTGAGCTGGCTCTGTGCTGGGTGAGAAGTGTGAAGCCTGGTGCCAGAATGAGCGCACATCATAATCCTGGCACAGCCTCTCCTCAGAAACGGACAGAAGACCAACTGTAACATAAGGCTCATTCTTCTCACGTCATAAATGTAAAGGCATTCATCACTGGGAGGCCGCCCAGAAATTAAAGTTCATCTACTGGTTATGGAGTGTCAAAAGGCAAATGTGGAGTATTTTAAATGTGCTTAGTTTTCCTGTGATATAAAATACAGGTTTCCAACACTGGCTTTATCATCAAAACAGGCTCCTGCCCTGCCAAAGCTAACATAGAGAACCCAGAACTCCACACAGGTTTCTCTTTTATGGCATGATTTCCTTCGAAGATGCCTGCTTTAAAATGTAGATTAACCCTTGGTGTTTGAATTTTCCACGTGGAAACTTTGAAACAATGAGGTTCCATCTGCCAAGAAGGAATGCCAAGTAGCAAATGAGTTGCCCATAGTTTCCTACTGGGAAGAAGGCAGTGGAAGGAATCTTTCAGATTTGTTGAGGTCCATATGGTAGCAGGCATTATGCTGCAACCCAAGAATTAAGTCTCAGGTCATTCATGACACAGAGAGACAATTTCTCTGAAATGGCAGTCATATGATAAAGACATTTATTGTGTTATTTTTCCTTTCTTCCTTGAGAAAGTATAAGCTCATTGATACTTTTGTTGCCAAGGGGAAACAGTTGAACCAAAGTGAACAGTCTGGGGAAGTGACTGCCATGCTTTAATCCAACCACCCTTATGGGTCTAAATATGAATGCAAGCAATCCGACTACTTCACATCCATTTACTCTACCTATTGACTTGTGCTTAAGAGGGAAGAGGGTGCTTTCAAAGACTACGGATGATTGAACTGAACACATCATCATTGGTATACATATGTACTTACCTGCATACTGTACTTGCAAATGAAATTTCAATAGCCTCATGCAAGGCACAGGCTCTCAACTTCCTAATAACCACTCTTCTAAATACTGCAAAGCCTGATTTCTTCATCATATTACCTCTTCTTATAACATGGACATTTCAGTGTTTGTTTGTTTTAAGGACCTTATAAACAAAAACAATGGCATGTCCTCTAGAACTCAATCTATCTTTGACATCGCACTGGCTCTTGATTATAATGGCTTAGTCTACAGCATACAGGCTGATATGTGAAATTAACATTGCAAGATTCACTTGAAAATTAGCATAGCATCTACAAAAGATTTAAAGCAAGTACCTTGTATGTAGGACAAATAAATTACAACTGAGAAAGAAGAGGAGGAAGAAGAAGGTGATAGTGATGAGTTAAGTTATACTTAAGTTATAAGTTTAGCTTAGAAGAAAATGATAATTTAATTACAAAGTTGATTCAGACCAAAGAAATGTTTAAGGTTTAAAATTTGGTATTTATAGATCTGGATTCAAATTTCAATCTGCCATTTATAAGTAATGTGACTTCTTGGGGAAAAGTTGATCCAAGATAAAGATATACATTTGAGAATTGTAAAAGTTGACACTCCTTCACAAAGGAGAGGACTGCGCTAAATATGCCTTGTAACTATGAAAAGGAAAAGGAACTAAAAGGAAGTAGAATATCCCAGCACTGGCGGCCTACAACAAGGATGGTAAGAAATCCAAGAGAAGATAAAAGCATAGAGAGTAATAAAAATACATCAAACTGATACATTCTACTATATTCTACAATGGATTATTGTCATTAGATCCCCATGAGTTGGAAATAAAGACTTTAAACTTCTGTACCTTTATAGTACCAAACCCATGAATAATCTAATGGAGCTTCTGAAACAGCACTGACTAGCACAAGTTCTCAGAAATCCTAAATATTGCTTGAGCACAGATATTTTAGTCTTAGGGCAGAGAAGTATAAGTGTAAGTAAATGGGTTAATCCAGCAGTTGTAAGGGCTTCACTTCTCTGATTTGTAAAAATCAGGCTCCCTTAGACAAAGTGTTTCATAGAACATTTTGAAAAACTTCAAACTTATTGATAATCAGCATATCAGTTTTAGAAAACACTCTCCTTCTGCACTGACTCTGCTGAATGAAAAAGATTTAATAAGTCAATAATGAAATGTAAATATTAAAAAGAATACATATCTACAACAGATTCATTATTTTAGTTTTTTTGTCCCTTGATCAACAGTTTATTCCTGATCTTTATGTATCTTCCTAAAGTCCATTTAAACTTTTAGCTGACTGTCCATCATAGGATTAAATTTAAGTCTTGAGACATTAGCTACTTCAGTCACATATTTTTCTTAACACACAGTGCCCAGTGAATTGGAAATTTTGACCTTATTTTGTTTTGGGATACAATCAGGAATAAGTTATTTTTTTTTTTAAGTCAAGGTGAGTTTATTGTCCAAATAGCATTAACCTAATTGCATTCAAAACCTCTTTCAACATCATCTTCCAATCCAACTTCAAACTAGTCACAAGAACAAGTTACGGTTGTTTGTTTGTTTGTTTTTAAGATCACTTAGAACAATACAACACAGTGTGCTTCCCCCAGATTTCCTAAAGACCTTTTCTTGGCTGTCATTTTTAAACTGATCATCTTGAATGTCCCCAGCAAGTCACCGGGCCATCAGATTATCTCCATGTTGTTGTTCATTATCCTTCTGCCGTGTACCTCAGATCTATCAGTTATGATCTCTTGTCTTGGATTATTTTGTTTCCTTTTTTTTTTAATTTGCTTTAAGAGGAATAAGTTATTTTAAATAAAAGGAGGAAGCAACTTCCACTTAAACTCAGAGGTTAATCTCTACATAAGCCAACTTTGCACATTAATTAGTGTGGGAAATTTCATTTGAATGACTGCTTCATTGCTTTCACAAAATATTATCAGAAAACTCTTAAACTCCCCCAACCCCCAAAAAACCTTCAGATTTCTTCACCAGAATAAATCTCCAAGCAAAGGGTTTTCTACATTTTTTTTGTAAGTATAGATGATAATGAAATAAGTGTATTTCAGGACTTAACTTCTTGAGATAAAGTATGTTTTTCAGTGAATAAATGATACCAAATAATAATTTCATACAACTGTTTTGAAGAATAGCTACTGAAATCTTATCATGAGCACTGTACACCATATAGAGATATCAAATGTTAGGGCTTCGCTTAAAGGAAAGTCAACATTTTTGAAGGCTAACAATAAACTCTACTATTGAATAAACCAGTTCAACACATGAGCATAGACAATTTAAGTGTGTATAACCATGTCATGTAAACTGTAATACTTATACATGGCATAAGCACAAAAGATTGTAAACAACTTCTTGTTGGCTATAACAGGCTTTGTGTAAATGGTACTACAGTCACTTAGAAAATCTAAAGCAATCATTAAGATATGTGCATCTAGATATGTTTTAAAGGAAATATAAGCTAGGGTCACTAGAATAAGGGAAACTTTCCGACATGGAACAATGAAAGAACTGAAGTCGGAGATATATGATAAATTCCTTAATTCATAGTGAGGCCCTGTAGTAAAAAGAGAACTAGGTGCTACTAAAGATTTGTTGACTCTGTTTTGCCACCAATCTTCTGTCAAGATACACATTATGAAAGATTGGAGTAACAGAAGTTTGTATTTAATATCCCCTTTTAGACTATTAATAATAATAAATAAGTTTAAGAATAAAGGGCAAAAATGATCTCACTAATATGCTACACCTTATATTTTGATATCAGGGATCTTAAACCATCTGAAATGAAAACAGATTTGAAGGGCATGGTGAGTTCAATTTTAAGAAACTTACATTAGAAACAACTTTCAGACATAAATAAGAAAATATCAAACAAGTAAGTATACATAATCACCTATATCAAGTTCTTGGGCCATGTATGTTTCAGAAATCAGATGTCCTGGGATTTCAGAAAGGTCATACATGGCATAATGCATATTTTAACAACCCTTGTATATCTGAGACACTTCTTGAATGCTAAAAATGATTATATTTGTGCTAACTACAATGACCACAGCTTGTATATAGCTTTACATTACTTATGGTCAAGTTATGTCTTCAATGACTTTATTTAGGACATATTTACTGTCAATAATTCAGAGAAAGTGCTGAAAGAGAAATATCTACCAAGCCATTGGGTTTCCCACTTGTTTATAAAGACCTTAGAATGGAGAATGTGAAGAGTGAACTTGGAACTCTAATCAAGCTCTGACTTCTAACCCACACCTACTATATACTTTGAAACTTGATGTCAATCCATAAGTTATATTAAGATCATTCTTCAGTCCATGCCCTTCCAAGTTCTAAGAGATAAATATGAGTACCACCTCACTTCATGATGTCCAAGGGCCATGTTCCCTACTCTACTCAAAACAAAGTAATAGAAAAATAGAATTATCCATAACACCACTGTTCCAAAATAAATAATATTTGAGTGTTTATTCCCAGTATGTTCCTTTCTATGCATATATAGCTAACAGTCCATTTTCCATCAAGTCCTCATACCAAAATGATAAATACTATCTTAGAGCAAACATACCCATGACTCAAGACGTACACTTCCTCACGAAGAAGAAACTTCTTCCCTGCCATATCCCTGCCATATATCATTCATATGTATGTATGTGTGTATGTATGTAGGAATATCACAGTTATTCAACAAATAATTGAGTAAAATAATGCATGCAAAATTCCAGCACCACAAGGATATTTGTCATATTTATGGCAACTCAGAGAAACATCTCAGCTATGTTCTTCAGATAATTGCTGTGGTCATTCTCAGTTAAAAATCACCCAGTAAGTTAATTTACACTTCTATAGTTCTTCAGAGTTGATGTTTGCTACTTCATAAAGATGCTGTTTATCCAAGTGTGCACATAGTTACCCATTAATTCTTTTCTAAGTTATTTTGCTCATGCTAGGTTGTAAGAGGCATGTCAGAGGGAAGGCTGTTGAAACTTTTAATCTGGGAAGTAATTTAACAAGGCATGCGCCCTATGCCATTACCACCCCCAATTAGTAGTATTATAAATTTTTACAATCACTGCATCTAGCAGCTTTTCGCAGTTAATGATGTACTTCTGGAATATTTCTTAGTGAAAATAAAATGTGAAAGGAAAAAGCTAGTCAAACATCAGCAAATCCTTGGGTAAAATTATGAATATTTGCTACTGCAGGAGTAAGCTGCAGTTGGTTTCATACTTTCCAGAAATACACAAAAGAAATAAATAGGAAAACACAAGTCTTCTTGATTTGTTATTGTTCAGGAAAAAAGAAACTGTAATTATTTCATCTGGTTAAAAGAGGGGAAATAGTCTGGGACTCTACTGAACAAACTAAATTTAGACAAACTGTCCCAGTGAATGGAAACACAATACTGTAAGTTAAAATGTTATACATACAAGTCAAATTTTCAAACAACACTTCTTTTTCTTTGCCTTCGTAAAGCATCCAGATGCTGGGAGAAAGGCACCTGCTTCTCCTTCTTGCACTCCCTGCCTGCACTCTGCCTTTGTCCAGGGCAAGTGCCACTATACAAGTCACACTTAGGCTTATTGATCTAATAGATGTATATCAAATCTTAAGGAGAATTTTGTTCTCATGTCTGCCACTACCTAAATTATAGTACATAACAGGATCAATTACTCTCTTCTTGATTAAGCTCTAGATAAGCATATAAAGAATATGTGTTTTAACATTTATAAACAACAAAAACATGAGAAATTTACTAAACCAAATGAATATAGAGTACATCATTGCACTTATTTGTGTGTCATTAAAAGTAACAAGTCCACTCTTACTCCTGCTTCTCTCCCTTGCCTCTTGCCCCTTTGTTCCCCCTCTCTCCCCAATCCTTCCCCCCTCTCTCGACGTGGTCATGACCATCCCCTTCTTCTCTCCTCTGTCCTCTCTGCCTTCTCTGCCTCTGCTATCCTCTTAGCTCCCCTCCCCATGCCCTAAATAGACTCTATTCTATATATAAAAAATAAATAAAAGTAACAAGTCCAAAGAGATTAACAACAAAAGGTAAAGATATAATTTAATGCAACTATATAACAAATGAAAAATTGGCTAGTTCTATGTCAATAAAACAAACACACAAATTAAAGTCACATTAACAACTGCAGTAATAGAAATATTTCATGGATTGGCCTATTTTAGTGGCCATTTATTTTAGAAGTAGTTATGACTTTTCATCATGAGAGTACTATCTTCCTTATTTTATTGTTTTTGTAATGTTCTTCATAATTAAAACCATGTGGACTTCCAATTATTTTCCTTATAACATTGTAAATAGTAAATATGGTCAAGAAAGATGAGATTCCACCTTATACCAATCAGAATAGCTATGATCAAAAACTCAAGACACAGCACATGCTGGAGAAGTTGTAGAGAAAGATGAATATTTGTTCACTGCTGGTAAGAGTGCATATTTGTACAACAACTCTGATAATAAATTGGGCAGTTTCTCAGAAAATTGATAGTAGTTCTACCTCAAAACCTAGCTATACCACTCCTTGACATATACACAAAAGATGTTTCTCCATACCACAAGGGCACATGCTGTAATATGTTCATAGCAACTTTATTTGTAATAGCCACAAACTGAAAGCAACCCAGATGTCCCTGAACTGAAGGTTGGCTGCAAAAAATGTGGTTCATTTACACAATGGAATACTCTATAGCTCTTTAAATCAAGGATATCATAAATTTTGCCAGAAAATGGATGGAACTAGAAGATATTGCCGGGCGGTGGTGGCGCACGCCTTTAATCCCAGCACTTGGGAGGCAGAGGCAGGTGGATTTCTGAGTTCGAGGCCAGCCTGGTCTACAGAGTGAGTTCCAGGACAGCCAGGGCTATACAGAGAAACCCTGTTTCAAAAAAACAAGAAAAAAAAAAAAAAAAAAAAAAAAAAAAAAAAAAAAAAAAAAAAAGAAGATATCATCCTGAGTGAGGTAACCCAGAACCAAAATGACAGGAATAGTATGTACTCACTGATGAGTGGTTATTAGCTATAAAGTACAGAGTACCTATGATACACTCTGCAGACACAAGAAGTTAAACAAGAAGAAGACCATGAAAGGATGCTTGAATCACATTTAGGGAAACAAAATAATTATAGGAGGAAGAGGGAAAGATGACATTAGATAGGAGAAGGAAGAGGAAGGGAAATGAAAAGGGAGGATTGGGTGCAAGTGAGACAGCAGAGGGGCCCAGAGGGCCAGGAGAATGAATGGAAATCTGCAGATGCCTGGGGTGTGGGTAAGGAGAGAATATCTACAAAGGTCCAGAGATCTGGAATAAGAGAGGCTTCCAGGAGTCAATGCAGGTGAACTTAACAGTGGGAAGATGGAACCTGAAGAGGTCACCCCCTTGAGCCAGGCAGGGCTCACAGTGGAAGGATAGAGACATGAACCCACCCACAAATCTTTGACCCAAAAATTTGTCCTATCTAAAAGAAATGCAGGGATGGAAAGAGACAAAAGGAAAGGCCAACCAATGACCAGCATAACTTGAAACCCATCCCATTGGCAAGCATAACTGTTCTCTTCAAGGCTCTACCTCAACAGTGGACTGAAACAGAAGCAGATACTCATAGACAAGCATTAGACAGAAATCAGGGACACTTATGAAAGAGTTGGGGGAAGGATTAAAGTGCCAGAAATAGATAGGAAGAACTATAGGAAGATCAACAGAGTCAACAAAGCTAGACTTCTCGGAACTCTTCGAATCCAAGCCACCAATCAAAAAACATATAGTGGTTGAAATGAGGTCTTCTGGCACAAGTCTAGCATACAAGGAGCTCAGTCTTCATGGCTGTTATGCCTGGCCTCAGTAGAACAGGATGTTCCTAATCTGGTAGAAACTTGATATGCCAGGGTGGGAAGATGAGGGTGGAGAAAGGGAGGTCCCATTCTCTCAGAGGAGAAAGGGAGTCAGGATAGGGGGAGGGCCTTGATGAGGGAGAGACCAGGAGGAGGAGCAACATTTGGGATATAAATAAATAAACTAAAACAGAAAAAAAGAAAAATGAAAAAGGAAGATGACTCATTCACTAACTTTTCTAGTCCAAAACTACAGGGGATAGATGAGACACATTCATCAAAATATTAAATGACTACAGGAATTCTGACTTCTTTTAAAAGTCTTCTACCAAGCTTTGCTTCTGAAATTTCCCAGTTTGGCTGAGATATAGTCTTCACTCTGAGTAAAGTTTGTAGAAATAATCTGATCTAATACAATGAATCTTCAATGCCTTTTCTATCCATCTCTCCAGCTCCGCCCTAAGGAAGACTTCATTAGTGTATTAATAGAATCACCCTCTAGCTGATCTGATTGCCAATAGGCTGTTGCCCCAGTTTTTCTTGTAATTACTTGTCAAGTTATTTTTTTTCAGATCCTAAAATAAACTCGGGCAGACAGTATAGCAAAATATGTAGTACTCAACAGTGTGGCTACATCTCTATCATGTCCTCACTTGCATAGTTTAGTTTTCCATGGTTTGTCGGTCTGTATCTTCTACTGCATTAAGATGATCTCTAGCTTCTTCTTGAGTTCCTTGTGGAATGTGGGTTGTTCTTCCTGTATTCCAGGCTTCTGCACTAATAACC
>NW_022196914.1:43326341-43355823 GCF_008632895.1 Mastomys coucha | reverse complement strand
TTTTTGTTTTTTGGAGGGGAAACTGGGAATAGAGAAATTCGCATGTAAATAAAGAAAATATCTAAAATTAAAAAAAAAAAAGATGATCTCTAGCCATGTGATCCATTTAATTATGTAAGCTCCTCTGCTCCCTCACCAAACAAATCCCCCACATTCTAGTTCCATTTCAAAGACAGCTCTTTCCACAACGTTTATCTCCTTTATAAAGTGTACAAACTTTTCATTTTCCTTTAATCTTCAAATTTATTGTACAATTTTAATGTGGAATAAAGGTCTCATATAGAAAGTCAAATAACTTCATAGGATGAGCATATTGCAGCATGTGTCTGATATGACTTAACTGTCATTCTATAAAAGTAACTTTTACTCACCAAATGTAATTGATGTCTTAGAAGCTTACTGCTGAAAGCTCATCCCTTCTAGTTCTTCTGAACTCTAGCTTCCTGGTTTAATTTCAGCTGTTCTGGCTGAAGCTCCTCTCTAAGTTGATTGATTCATACTGGCCTATCTCAGCTTCTCACTGATTCGTTCTACTTTGCCTCAAACTATCTGTATTAATTTGTTCTAGCTTTCTGGCTCCATCTTATTCTCTGGCTTCAACTACCTCTGAATGAATCAAACTGCACTGACTGTACTAACTGAATGGAACTCAGCAGAACTCTACTGAATTCAACTAAACTACACCAAACAACACAGAACTGAACTTAACTGAACATCGCTTCATAGCCTGAACTCAACTGAACTTTACTCACAGAACTATATCCTCTGTCCTGACTCACTTTGCTGCTCTGTTAAACCACCTTTCTTTCCTGTGCTGTTATCTTGTGTAGTTGAATGTATCCAATCTCTGACTCATTAAGTCAAATCTTTCTTTGATTTGTCACTTTGTCTGCCCCTCAATTACACATTACTTTCAAACATGGCTGCTTCCTTCTGCAAACTAACTTTACCTTCATTGTTTGGGATTAAAGGTGTGTACTAAGGGCCTGTCGGTATTCTAGCCAGAGGCATCACACAGATGTAAAAAGACCTTGGATATGATCCCTTGCCACAACAGCCATGTTGCTGGAATAAAATTCCTCTATATCATTCAAACTATTAATTAAATAACTTTGATCAGTTTTCATTGATTCTGTTCATTTTTTTCTAATTGTCTAAATACTCGTAGTTGATACCCTTTATTTGTTTTCTGTGTTAATTTAATCCTGAATTTCTCTGATACCTGTATTATTCATTTGCACTCCTTTCTCTCTCCCTAAAAGACCAAGATAATTTAGAACACATGTTGATCTTGTGGTGAATATTGAAAGTAAATAATAAAATCATTAAAAAGACTATAATGTATTGTCTAATTTCAAATATTGTCAAAGACATATCAAAGATATGTACATAGATATGGATATATATGTATATGGATATATATATATAATATAACTTTAAAGATATATATATGGATATAATTTTATGTATATTGGTATATTGCCCACACATATGTCTGTTCACCACAGGCATGGCTAGTGTCATTGGAGTTCAGAAGATGATGTCAGATCCCACAGACCTGGAGTTATAGAGATTTGTGAGTGAGTTCGTGGATGCTATGTTAAATTTCAGGTTCTTTGGAAGAGCAGCCAGCATTCTTCACCTCTAAGCCATCTCTCAAGCACCCAAGCAGATATTAAACTAAAAGGCTTTGAGAAGGAAAAAGAAATCCAGATGAATCTGTTAATTGTTTGGGCCTTTTTGTTTCACAAACCATAAGCCTAACAAATATCTTTCAATTTTGTGGTTACTTTTTTAGGGGATTCATTATTATTTTGATTAGCTTCAGCACTTCTCTTTTTAAATGGTTTTAATTTTAACACATCTACAAATTAAAAAAGTTTTAAAAGACAAGTACTTTTATAAAGTTTATAAAAATCAGATCCCTAGCCATATGCTCATCGCTCTCTCCACAGAAACATTTATCTTTCCATTGGTGTATATATCTTCCATGTGTCTAGTAGCTTACTTTTATTTGTAGTGGTGGTTTAAAAGATAAATCCATCCCCAGACACCCATGGACACTTGGTCCCTAGTTAGTAGGAGGTACAACCTTGCAGGAGGAGACATGTCACATGGGGTAAATTTTGAGTCTCAAGCCATTTCTTTCTTTCTGCTTCTCTGTGTAGGTGAAAACTTATCACCCAGTTTCCAACTCCAATCACCATGTCAAGAGAAAAGGAAGCATTTAACTTGTATATTTTAATATTTATAGCATGTGAGATGGAGAGACCACACTGTATTCTGGATCTGGCTATGCAATGGATTATCACCACTCTTGCTCCCCTGTAGCTTTTCTCAGCTTTGCCCAATTTTGGCTTTATTAATTCTCATGACTGTGTTTGCAGTGTGTTCTTTCTTGGCTCCATATCATCTCTGATCAGTTAATAAATCTGCTTAGAGATTCTATGTGTTAATAGTCAATTTGATTTGCCTAAAAAGGATGTTCTGGTACTCTACCTCCTCCATTCTGAACTTATTTTCTTAAAAACATAGTGCACAGCACTTAGTCTGAGGTCTTCCTTGCTACTCTTCCATGATTAGTTATTTGCTTTCAGATCTCACCTCTGTCATCACTTCTACCTCAAGGTTATTTTCGAGAGTTTTTCTGCTCATTTTGAGAAGATTTGTTTCTTTTTTTCTACTTTGCCTGTAATTGTGTACAAATTTCTCTTTTGAACAATTGGTTGTAAAAGTTTGTCGAAAATCTCGTTGGTGTAAATCTACTTTTTTCTCTGCATAGACTCAAGAAATGACTGAAACAAGGAAAATGTTTTCTTGTGCTTTTTAAAAAGAAAATTATATTTTATCTTCTCATGCTTCTTTTTCATTAGTTGTGGAATTACTACTTTTAATATTTGGGTGTATTACAATAAAATGGAATTTTTGATGCTTTTTCTTATGTTTTTAATCTTATTGACATTCTGCTGTATATTTTGAAAGATCTCAAATTTATCTTTACAGGCTTAATTTCCTCTATTATAAACTTAAATGATTTTTATTATGTATACAACTAGCACTACATCAGTGTTGTTTTCTAAGAAATATTTTCTTATTTCTTTTTAATTATTTTTTATTTTTACTCATTTTATTTTTATACATTCTATCCTTGAATTCCATATCAGAGGCTAACCTAATATTTTCATGTCTGCAATACTGCTTATATATTTAAATTCTTTCAGTTTCTTAGTTTCTAATTGAATTCTTAAATGGTAAAGGCATTTAACAACTTAAATTTCTTATATAAAAAGGAAAAGAAAAATATATTTATATATCATAAGTAAATTTTATATTTGAGAAATTTAAAGACTATAGATTGATATTTAATAATTAAATAAGATTATATTTTGTTACAAATTCTTAATCAAATGTTGCACTCTCTCAGTTAAGTGGTAACTCTTGTGGTACCATATAACTCTCTCAGCCTATACAGGAAATGTTATTTGAAGCAAAAGTCATTTTGATTCTGAAGAAAGATCAGAAAAATGAAACAGGGTCTTTACTAGTCTATACAAAAGGGCCACCATGCAATCAGTGGATTGTGCTAATTATCTAGGTACATTCTACAGGAAACTAAGCTTGGCATTCAGATATATTAAGATGAAAAAGAACTTCAAGAGAAATCTGTTGTCTGGCCTCAAAATAGTTTGCCAGAGAAAGAAAGTAGAAAAATTGGCTCATAGAGTGTTTATTTTCAGACCAAATGAGATTTGTACTTTTCTCCAAATGTTGTGTTGAAATTTAGATTCAAGTTAAAAGCATGAATTCCTTATTAATGGCAAATGAATGTTTTACAGAATGGATTAGTGCTAGCGTTCATGGATTCTTCCAGAGATAGGCGATTGAGTAATGGAGAGGGAGGTAGAAAGGTAGTTTGGAGACCCATAGGTAGATGGATCTAAACGTTTCATCATAGAAGCCATTTACCAAATGTTCACCAAATAGGAAACAAAAATAACAACAGAAATAATGATTGTCCTACAAGTAATGAAAATAACCAGTTCAAAATGATTTACAGGTAAAGTATACCAGTTTAAATTAGGAGTAAATTCATACTTCTCAACTTAATATTCATTTGAATAAAACATTTTAGTAATATATATAATATACATATATATAATATCTATAAATTAAAATTTAGGAAGACTTTACTTATAAAACCATTCACAGGGCATTTTCATTGTGATAACTCTCTGAGTCAGTTTTAAAATCCTTCTTATGTAGACAAAACCATCATAGTATATAATTAATAATGGAAATTATCAAAACCCAAAATATATTGTGAAGTAAGAAAGCCAGTGAATTATACAGAAGTAATAAGGTTAGAATATATCATCTACTCACAAAGACTAACATTCCACAGATCTGCTAATACCAGGAACTTTTTTCCTTAGGTGTCTTCCCTGAGTCACAATTATATATGAAAATATTAACAAGCACACCTGGACCAATACTAACAAGCTACTTTGCATTAGAGAAAAATATAACTCTTTAGAGAAGAGTTTAGAATAGAACCTTATCATATGCATTTTCACTTTGATTTTGGATTTAGTTACAAGATGGTAAACAAAATTGATGAAATGCAAAATAGTCAAATTTTACTACCTAAAATTTTAATACACTGAGAAAACATTTCTCTGAACATGTTTGCAATATTTTATGAAAAGCAACAAACTCAGATATGACTAAATAATTTTGTGAAATTGGGTGGGTTATAAAGCAAATATTCTTAAAGAATTAAATAAATTTCACTAGATCACTAGCACACTACATTGTCTGAATTATGGGCAAAAGCCAATATCATGCCTTTTGTTTTTCAATGAAAATATGAATACATGCTTTAAATTATTAGAGTAAAAAAGATTGAAAGATGTTGGAGGTAAAACTTAGGAAAAAAATATTCACTAAAAGATGCAAACAAACCTTTTTGTAGACTAACCTACATTCTACTTGAGGCATTTCCATTGTGATAGCTCCATGAGACTATATGAATAATTCTTCAAGACTTTACACTAAAATCCTAACAAGTTAAGTAACATAGGTGTTTTGAACCATAAGTTTTATACTGGTGAGTTTTTGTTTCTATTGCCTGTCATTTTGAAATGAGGTAGACTGTTTGACTTATGCCTTTTATAAGAATACACGTCTTAGTAATGTTTGAATAATTTAGCTTTATTATAAGATATTTACAGGAATAGCCCTAGATATTCTTTTAAAACATTCCTTAATTCTATGTGCAATTTCCTGTTTCTCCTTTCCCTTGATGGTCATTGAAAAAAATCACTATGTTACTTGAGGCATTAATAAATTTAGTAGATTATTCTTTTTTCTTTCTCTGAGGTTAACTAACTTGCTTTTTAACTCAACATTTGTTAGACTTTCTGATTCCAAGATTAATTTTTTGTTACTCTAGTGTAATGTTGCATATTCATTTGCAAAACAAAGACACATGGGCAAAAACTCCTGCAATATTGTCTGTCTAGGGACAGCTCTGAAGATTACAATATGTTCAGCTCTCAATTTTTTGTAACAACTTAAGGATGCAGTCTTTAGTTGAATTTCAAGATGGATCCTAATTTTTACATGGATCCTTCTGGCAAGAAAATTCTGGATACCTTAAGTAACTGAAATAAAAATTATAAGGCACGGATTCTTAAAATTGTCCCCCCCCCTTCGTCTAGATGAAAATGAGCAGAAGAAAACATACTGCGATAATCCAAAACATTCATTATGAAAATCATGTACGATTCGAAACTCTCTCTGCAAGCTGCATTTGATTACAAACTTCTCTTGGGACTATGCCTAGGTATTCTTGGGCTTGAAACCAGACTACATTGCTTAGCCTACCAACCACTGAGCATGGTTTAACATCACTCAACTCCATAAGACCTACACTATGCAAGAGTTCACATATGACATACTTTCTAAACAGTTCCTGGATTTTTTGCAAAATGCAATCATTAAACAGTAGCAATTTTGAAAATGCACACTATTCATATTTACTGTAATATCATTGCTCTTTTTAGTTGTCTGAAAGCAATGCATTAGCAATATATCTTTAGTCAATAAAGAACCACAGGCATCTGATAGCAAAGATGGTTTTGCTTATAATGCCCAGGACATATCACTACTTTATGCTACCTACAGAAATAGAATATTGCTAGGTTCAAAAGGAGTTGAGATCTATAGAAGAGGCCATTTACTGTTACACAAAGAACATAGTTATGTTAATATTGTAGTTTAAATTCTATGACTGTTTATATTTACCAGCAATATTATATTTTCAGAAAAATGTCTGGGTCATGAAATTTTCCCTAAACAAAGCACCTTTTGGAAATTACATATGGAAGCACCCATTCACAAGGAAATATGTGGAGTCCCTTATAGTAATAGACAGAAAGAGATGAGTCTTAGATAATTTATTCTATTAAGAAAACTTTAATGTAACTGTTACTCCTTTCCAATATTTGTTTATAGTTCTTGAAAGCAATGCAAAACATTTTAGTTTTGTACTTGAGATCTTCTTCAACTCCAATTGACTTTACCAGCTTTTTATCTGCCTATATGAAACACATACAATTCTATACTGCTTTAAACATCTATGGTAATTTTTTATCTCTATCTAAAACATACTCTGAAGGCTTATTTTCTTTTTGGACCTTAACTAGTCTGTTTAAATGTTTTTCAAGTTCTCTCATATCTTTCCCATTTGACTCAACTTTAAAGAAGAAAATATTGACCTTCGGTAACCTCACTCCCTCTCACTGTTGTATAATTCTGTATACTGTTTACACTTAACAAATGCAACAAACACATCTCAGTTCCCATCTGCACAAAAGTTGTACTTATACAGGTAGGAAAGGTATATATTGTCAAGGTTACAAGTCAGAGAAAGAAATTAGCCCTAAACAACTACACTAAAGTTAGATTGTAGATGGCAGAAGGAGTATGATATGGACTGTCATAGATGGAAAGCAGAAATCCAAACAAGCAATAAATGAAATATTAGTAGAAAAACTCAAACTATTTCTCATTTCCTGTTTGAGAAATTTTTTATGGGATACACTATGAAGCTTTAATTGCACTTTACTTTCATGGTCTGTATAAAAAGGGTAAAATCTTGCTAAATATCATCATCTATCTCTGTCCTCATTCAGAAGACAATGCGACCAGCACATGAAGCTCCTACCACCATCACTCCCTTGCCATGACAGACTGGAGTTTCCAGAGGAAAATGTAAAATAAATTCCCTTGCATCTCTATTGTCAGATATGCTGTGGCAGCAAAGCTTTCACTTTTCCCATTACCAATATGGTGACATAAAGTTGCGAGGATAGTATCAAAAATTACTTCCAAACAGATCTTCATGATCCACATCAATAGGGTGACTTCCTGAAATTTAATGTGGCAAATGGCATCTGCAATCTTATAATATGGTTCTACAATTGTCAAGAATGCAGTGGGAAATCACTGGTTATACCTAAAATTAAGGGAATCTCAACCTGAATGAAAAAAGGCAATCAACCAATGGAAATGTCAAATCAATGAATATTCTGGGTTTATTTGTGAAGCTTTAAAGGAGCTATCTCAAAAATGCTTCAGTAAATAATGGCAGACATACTGTTATGTTTTTGAATGAGAACAGTCCCTATGTCTCATTCAATGAGAATGGTCCCTATAATTACATACGTTTAAATGTTTGATCCCCAGTTAGTGGAAGTGTTTGGGAAAGATGCAGTGGTATATTGTTGTTGGAAATGTGTCACTGGGTTTGGCATTGAGACTTCAAAATCCCATTCCAACCTATAGTGCCTATCAGATGTAAGCTCAACTACAGCCCCAGCACCATGTCTGTCCACCTCCCCATGTCCCATCATGGTTATCATGAACTCTTCCTCTGATATCATAAGTGATCTCCACTTAAATTGTTTTTAAGACTTGCCTTTATCCTTGTATTTCTTCACAGTAATAGAACTATAACTAAGATCCTAATAAAGCTCCATACCCTAAACAAATAGAAGATATAAATATAAAGAAATCTACACATCCTAGAATTTAAAAATTGCAATAGACACTGACAGATTTACTCAGAATGCAAAACATATGAGAATAAAGAGTATCCGTCACTTGAAGATATAAGCATAGAAGCTGTTCAACTTGAATAAGCAGACAACATAGCTTGCAAAAAACTGAGTATAACACCAGAAAACTAATGTAACATAACAGAATTCTAGCATGTCTTGCTCCAGAGTTTAAAAAAATTATATAGCATTACCTGAAGACCCAGTTATACCATCCTGGGCATATTCCCAAAAGATGCTCCAACATATAACAAGGACACATGCTCTACTATGTTCATAGCAGCCTTATTTATAACAGCCAGAAGCTGGAAAGAACCCAGATGTCCTTCAACAGAGGAATGGGTACAGAAAATGTGGTATATTTACACAACGGAGTACTACTCAGCTATTAAAAACAATGAAATCTTGAAATTCTTAGGCAAGTAGATGGAACTAGAAAATATCATCCTGAGTGAGGTAGCCCAGTCACAAAAGAACACACATGGCATGCACTCACTGATAAGTAGATATTAACCCAAAAGCTTGGAATACCCAAGATAAAATTCACAGACCACATGAAGGTCAAGAAGGAGGAAGCCCAAAGTGTAGATGCTTTGGTCCTTCTTAGAAAGGGAAACAAAATACTCAGGGGAACAAATATGTGACAAAATATAGAGCAGAGACAGAAGGAAAGGTCATCCAAAGACTGCCCCACCTGGGGATCCATCCCATATACAGTTGCCAAATGCAGACACTATTGTGGATGCCAAGAAGTGCATGCTGAAAGAATACTGATATAGCTGTCTCCTGAGAGACTCTGCCAGAGCCTGACAAAAACAGAAGTGGATGCTCTCAGACAAGCATTGGACTAAGCACAGGGTCCCCAATGGAGGAGTTAGAGAAAAGAGCAGAAGGGATTTGCAACCTCATAGAAGAACAACAATATCAACCAACTGGAACCCCCAGAGCTCTCAGGGACTAATCCAACCAAAGGCTACACAGGGAGGGACCCATGGCTCTGGCCACAGTATGTAGCTGAGTACGGCCTTGTCAGGCATCAATGCGAGGAGAGGCCTTTAGTCCTGGGAAGGCTCAATACCCTAGTGTAGGGGAACTTGAGGGGTTTGCTATGAGGAAGCACCCTCATATGAGCAGGAGGGGGGTAGGATAGCGGGTTTTGGGGGGGGGGTGACCGGGAAAGGGTCATAACATTTGAAATGTAATTAAAGAAAATATCCAATAAAAGAAAAAGGAGAAAATGCATGTCTGAGAAAAGACTAGCTAAAGCAATGTAAAAGTAAAAGACAAATATTTATGTATGTAAGAAGTTAAGTGAAACAAAGACAAGATTCATCCCCCAAATTTTTATCATCCCAATCAATTACCTTGAAAACAGATAAAGAAAAACAACACATTTTCAGCATACATGAAAGGACATGGATGACAAAATATGATGGCATAACCTCAGAAACTAGGAAGAAGGGACAGGATGTCTTTCAGCTGACAAAAGAAAAGCAAAAGGGAAATCAAATAACCTCATTCTGACACAGAAACTAAACACACAAGTAAACAAAAGTTCAGTCATTATGAGATTTATACAATGAAGACAGCCTTTAGGTATGAAAATAAATACTACATGAAATAAATAATTAAAATAAGATTTGCCCCATACTTACCTTAATTTAACAGTGAAGAGTTTTTCAGATAAACATGTAGTAAAATGGAAGAAAATGAATAGCAATATTAGAAATGAAGAAATAATAACAAAAACAAAATGTTGGTGAGTTAAGAACTTTATGACTTTTTACATTGTAATAGCCATTTAGGATGAAAACTTACACTGCTCTCTGACATGATTTTTAACATGGTAGAGGAAATATTAAACAAGTCTGTCATGAAGAGAGGAGAGAGTAGCAGGACCTATATTATATCTATATTTACTTGAATTGGTGAAATGCCACTACTAGAGTTTGACCAAAACATAAATCCTGTCAGCTTCCTACAGAATTTCCTTGATTCTGATATCTCAAATACTCATTCATATGATTTAAGGTTCACATCCAGCATTTACAAGAGTTTTATAGGGTTTTTACAGTTCTAAAACTAACGACCCTATGATAGCTAGCCACTGTTTTCTAAATTATTATTTTAAGTGTTTGCTAGTTATACATACGTGATATATATGTGTACCTGTGTGTAAAGGCCCACATGTGATGTCAGAATAGAGTGTTGTCCTCTATCAATTTCCACCATATTTTTTTAGGTAAAATTTCTCCCTGAACCTTTGTCTCTTTGTCTCCCTCTGTCTCTCTTTGACTCTGTCTTTCTGTCTTTGTCTTTGTCTCTGTCTATCTGTGTGTGTGTGTGTGTGTCTGTCTGTCTGTCTGTCTCTCAAGCCCCCAGTTTCTCACCCCCACAAGTCCTATTTGTGTGCATTTATGCCCTGTCACATGGGTACTGGAATCCATACAGTTGCACAAGTAGCACTTTTAACTACTAAGTCATCTCTCCTGCCCTATTATTTCTCTTTTTATTTTTCCATAATCTCCCTATGTTGTCTCAGCTGATTGCAAACATATGATTCTCCTGCTTTAGCATTTTAAGAAGCTAGGATCACAAGCACACAGCACCGCAGCTGGATCCATGGTGTTTTAAAGTAGATTCAGTTTATATATAGAGCCTAAGGTGACATCCTGCTTATGAGATAGCCTCCCTATCTAGTTCACTATAGCTTTGGGACACAGCCCTCAGGCCATGCTACAATTGTGAGCTGATCTTTTCCAGCTGCTTTTAGTTTGCTGTAATTGGCTTGATTTTGATTCAGAAACCTCTATGACAGACTTCGTACAGCCAGTTTCTTTGTGACCAGATCACCTCCTAAGACATATCTCTTACTGCATACCACATAGCTTTCTTCACTTCTTACAGGATTAGCCTGTCCATTGTTTTCACAGTACTGTCACCTTTAAAATCATCCCACCCCTCTCTCTGTATATTCTTTTTCCTACTTTCAGCTTCTATTCTATACCATAAGCTTTCTGACCTCAGGAACCACATTTACATTGCACAGAATAGACATTATGCAAGTATTTACAAAATAAGTAAATATCTACTACATTATTTTCACTAAAAACCTGTGTAAATGAGGATGACACGTGAGAATCTAAACTGTTGAAAAAAACAAAATATATGAAATTTTCTTCCAACATTAATTTTCAAATATACCATAATCAATATCATATTTATAAAATCCTTTCTATAACATAATCTGTTTAGAAATAGAAAGAACTATTTAAAAGTCATCATGTCTTTAAAAAGCTAGAAAATATATTTAATTTCAGCAAATTTTTACCATTACCATTTGTAAGACTTATATGCAGTAGTGTTATTGCAGGGCTTTATTAAATACAAAAGAGAAAAGGAAACTCTTTGTAAATGCACATGCTCTGTCCTTTCCATCTTCATGAATTTCCATGTACCATAGAGCATTAAATTCTATAAAACCAAGATGGACTAAGAAAAATTAAAAAACTAGCTTATAGCTGTTGCTTCCTTCATCTTCACTCCCCTAAAATCTATGAGGACAAAAAATATCCCACTCTGTCAAAATTTGCTTGACCATGAATGATTCTATATGTCCATGAGACTGTCTATGTTGACCATATCTTAGTCTAAATTCTTCAGAGAGCTGAGCCTTGCATAAAACTGTTTTATACGCATGAAAATCTAGGGAATCATGAGTGTGTGTGAGAGAGAGATATGTGAAGCTGGAAAAATTGAAGAGATAGTAAGATGTTTCACAGAGCTGGTATTCAGCAATACTGATGACTGGACCTTGAAAGGTCCTACATCTTCACTATAAAGTTTGAGAAGAGAAAAACAGTTCACAGGCCCTCATGCAGTTGCTGATTCCTCTATACTCTCCTCTTTGTTTCGCAGCTATACCTTCCTAAATGCCATGTCAGTCTCTTATGGTTTGCTGTGTCATCAACAAGGAAGCCTATGACAGAAGACAGTCATTGTGAGCAAATGTGAATTAGAGTCAGGCCTTCACAAGATCTGCCAAATTCTCACCAGAAGTGGCCAAGTCAGTAGTACCTGAGGTAACACAATGCAGATGTGTAACAGTGAGCTATCTTAAGTGTACCTGAGTTATCCACCCACAGGATGCTTCAGTCCCAAATATATAAATTTAGGGAATTTCCTGTTATCATAGAAACTAAAATTGAAGGCAATATAGTAGGAATCTGTACTTAGAAGAGAAATCCTTTTCTTGACTCTTTGTATGACCTGAAGACTCTCTCAAGGACATCTCTTGTATTAACTAAAGGAGAATGTACAGTTCAGCTCTGGGGCAGCGGCTCTTCCATTAAACAATGTTCTGAAAACTGATAGAAATCAGGAAGGGTTTGTGCTTTAGTGAACAGACAACAATGGAAAAGATAAAGAACACTTAAGTGGAGAAAAAAACAGAACAAAGCTATAGCTAATTTCATAGGGCTGTACTTTGAGTGGTAACTGAGAAACACTTCAAAGACAACTGTAACACCAATATTCAGACTTTGGGTCAGAGAAAACAATAAAACTACTAATTGTTTAGGAAGCATAAAATTTTAATCAGATACAGGTTTCCAACTCAAAAATACAAATAAACATTTGTAAATAATAAATTTAAAAACTTGGTACTACTGCTTGAATGGATTTTGAACATGTGCTCCAAGATTTGTGCATCATGATTTAATCTCTATTGTCTGAGAGTAGGAAAGCAGAGGGAATCTAACTACAGTGTTTAGAGAGAGGACCTTGAGGAAGGTGATTAAGATTAAAGTCATGAGGACTGAGTATCCATGGTTGAATTTTGCTGGCCTTGTAAAAAGTAGCAAAACCAGGAGGCCTTATATTTTGCCCATGTTATGTTCTACATTACCTCAAAACTCTAACAGCAAGAAAGCCAGCACCACATAAGCATTAAAACTTTGAAATAGATTCTAAAAAATTCCTGTTTTCATTAGAACTGAGTTTGTTTAATGTTGATATTTGCAACAAAATTATTTACAACACGACTTATATACCCAATGCCCACAGAATATTCTGGAAAAAGGAGAGGAATGATAGTAAGAGCAAAGGACTAGGAAGTATCTAGTGATATTCTGTCTCCTAGACCATATCAATAGACTTGTTAACATGGAAGGGGGAAAATCTCACTGAATCTTTCTGGTAGACAAAGAACTACAAACAGCTAATGACTGCTACCAGATCTCTTACCTTCTCCCAGAGATGAGCATCCTATTTTGTTATACAATACAAAGAAGTCACTACTGAAGTTATGTACATGCAGTCCACAAAATGGACTCATCGTGTGTGTTTGTGTGTGTGTGTGTGTGTGTGTGTGTGTGTGTGTGTGTGTAACAATAATAAGAAAGGGAAAAAAGTCATCAATTTGAGAGAACATGAACAGACCTGGCACTTTTTGAAGGAAAGAAAAGGAGGAGTAAAAGTGTTGTAATTATATTTTAATCTAAAATATATTTTAAAAATGATCACTCAAGATGCTTGATTAAAACTAAATACTCTAATCATTAGTAAATGTAAAGTAATGTTAAATGGGTCTGAATGTCTTACACAACCATTCAAGCTAGCAAAATAGTATCATTATCAAAACATTGGTCTGTTGCTATTATTTTTCAGAAAATCTCAGAATCAGCAGAAAGCTTAATGACCATGGGTTCTGTAGTTTAACCTTAAACTACAGGTTAAGACTTTTTAAAACTAAATAAGAGGGTAGTTGTTACATAAGACCAGGATACAAATCTCAATGATGATATGTTTTTAACAAATCAATATGCAGGATAAAAATAGAATTCTTGATTATTTCCATAGGTTATTTGTCTATTGGATCAACAATGTTTTAGACAAACATCTGTTTGTAATGAAAGCCATAAACTTTTAATATCTGAGCACACATCTTGTTAGTTCTAACAGGAGAATAACTGATGCTATGTGAAAGAGCAAGCCCAGGAAGAGCCAGCTGCTACTCCTTGCTTCATCCTATTCACAGTCTCCCATAAATGCTAAATCTATTCATAGAACAGTGAAGTGCCAGCCAGTGATCTAATGCAGCACATTATCTCCATTGACCAGATCCCTGCAGAATCTTGGCAAGGATTCCTTCACCTGTTAGGAAACTAATTCATTGCAGTCAGACATATATTTATGCTTTATTTATATCTATTGGACAAAAGATTGTTAAAAAGAATGGATGTTAAGAGTACATTAAAAGGTCTGACAGAAGGCACAACTTCAGAGTTAAGACTCTGTTCTCCCTTTACGTCAGCCTCTTACAGCTCCCAACCAGCCATGGAAGACACCAGCAGCTCCCTTAGCTATTGTGCTTGTTGAACAGAAACACATGGTTAACAACTGAGAGAAAGGCTCCTGTTTCTGCTGAACATGATAACAAGCAATCAGTTGTTGGGTTTTTAATACAGTGGTAAAATTTCATGTTTCATATAGTTGCTGTTCTATCATCCCTACCCCCCGCTGCCACAAGGGTCATGTAGGAAACTGAAGCTACTGACCTGGTTTGCAATGACTCCTGGTGACCGCTCTAAAAGCAGAGCCCTACAGATGCCTTCCAGGAAATACAGGTAGAGTTTAAAAGGCAGGGTCTACTGGTATGATGTTTTGAACTTGTCAGAGTTGGGAGAAAGAGAAACAACAGTTGTGACTCGATAGTCATTTTCTTCCAAAGTGCCTCAAGAGTCTCCAGAAATATTTAATGACACTCCTACTGCATTTGGAGTATTTAGATTTATTTTCCTTGGACTATAGTAATTTCTTTCCAATTCACACATCTGAGGCATTCTCATTAGCCTCAGAGCAGTCACATGACAGATGGTGATGACTGTTTCTGTGTGAGAGAATGGCAATTGTCATACTGTAAGGAGATTTTACACTGTGCTTCCAACATGCTGAAGAGAATCATGCCAGTCTTTAAACATGGCAAACATTTTTCATTAAAAGATCCAGTAACCCTAACTAAGTCTTTCTTACTATAGAAGCACGTGATTGTTGCTAAGGTAGTTAAGAAGCATCTGATCTCACTCAATTATAATTGTGCAAGTGCGTGCTGCACACAGGGTTGGGGAGGTATTTTCAGTAGTCACAGTTGTCACTGTATTTATGTTTTATTGGCTAGGTGCTTATTTTGTCCTACATTATAAGCAAATTTGTGCCTGTATGCGCAATGTATTTTAAATGAGAACTATTTTGACAAATACACACGACTTCTTTTTTTTTTTTTTTAACTCCTTACCTCCTACAGAAATCTAGTCCCTAACAAGAATTTCAGGAAGTGTAGTTAGAAAAGATAATTCAAACTGTAATTTCATTTTACAGATAGTATAATCACAGTAGACTAATGAGAATGACTAATGTAAATCTAGTTTGCCCTTAATTTCAGTAGAAAGATGAATAAAGCCTTGTGGCTTGGCATAGGTTCAGGATATTATTACTTTTCTTGGCTTTACCATCGCCCCAGCCTATAAAGTACCATTTCATGATTTAAGTTAAATAAGTTTGTTTTCTGAGAATTTCTTGAGCATCTACTAAGCTCTAATATTAAAGAATACTATCACACAAATATGAAAATAGTTTTAATACAAATTTAATAAGCAAAATAGTTTGAAAGTTTCAATAAGGTTTTCGTATATAAAATGAGGTTAGTTGTAGATCTTTTAAGACATGGATAGCAGTGTGAAGCTGTGAAACTTCATGCAAATATGGAAAATCAAGTTTTTGCTAATATAGTCTAAGAGAGATAACAAGACAAAGCAGCCAGCAAAGTTGGCTAAGCAACTGCCAAGTATGTTTATTTCCATCTACAAGCAGAGAAGAGCAATCAAAGGCGTTTGCTTATGTAGTCATGTTTATTGACTTATAATGAAGGTGTGACAATGCCTAGCCTATCTGTGTAGTAAAAAGTTACATTGGATGGGAAAAGCACTGCCTTGGAAAATCGGTTATAAAAGATATTGATAAAATACTCCAGAGTAGATATGAGAGTGATAAACAGAAATACAAAATTTAAATACAGAATAGAGACATTTAAACTTTAACAAGCTACAGGTGCAGATTAGAGGGAGAGGAAAGAGTGATAAACGTGAAAACAGTTTTGTAACATGAATAATTATAACCTAGCATCAGCCAGAGAACCTTTGAATCAGAGAGACATGAGACAGGAAGCTGTGACAACTGTGACTGCAGTTTTCTTTCGACGGGTGACTTTGGAGTTGAAGAAGCAGATCTGTAGTTACAAAGCTAACTGGGAATGAAGGCACTGGGCAGATTGCATTGGAGGGCAGTGGAGGGCCTTCAGAAAGAGGTGGATGTCAGCACCAGCAGGGCCATGGAGGGAGTTGCTGCTTCCCCTGTCACCAGCGGGCAGACCAGCATCCCCTGGCAACGGTTGGCCTATTCCTCTCTCCTCAGGTTACTACTGCTTCCCTGTCCTGTTTTCAGACAAACCCCAGAAGGCTGGATGACACATGATCTTTTATAAGAACCACCAGCCCTTACTGAAGTTCAACATCAATAAACTGAGACTAATAATAGAATATAGAACTTTCCTTGAAATTTGATTCTACTTTATCCCTGAGATTTATACATTAGTTTTCTCTAAGTGTTTAGATAAGAATATAATAACCATGTAGGGATTTTTTTAATATAACTTTTGTTGCCAAATTATTTACACTTTTCTATTTAAAAAATCAATTAAAAAGTTCTAGAATTTTTATATAGAAAGTGTGATCTTCATGTTTACACAACTTATTCTTTTGTCAATATGTATGGATAGTCTGCAACACTCCGGCAGAATCTACCTGCCTCCTTTGCTCCCTAGCATCATTGTCTTACTGACAACCCCCTCGGGAATTAGTGTATGATTTGGTTTAGCAAACTGCTTACAAACAAAGCCCTTTTTATTTGTGTTTGCGAACATTTCTTGTCTTCAGAATCATTTAGGATAAAGCTAAAAATTCACTCTACTAGGTATCTAAATGAGTCGGGGGGAAAAAGCACCATGGCCTCACACCTGTGAGTGACTGAGCAAAGTTTCCTGAAGTGTTTATTGTGTGAAAAAGACCCACTAAGAATGGAGTCAGCACTGTACCATGGTCTTGGGTCTCAGGCTGATTAAAAAAGAAAACATGTAACACCCATATTACTTTCCTTCCTTTGTGAAACGTGACAGCTGCTTCTTACTCTGGGGCTACCACACTATCACGCCAGAATAGACTGACTCCTGGAACTGTAAAGAAATGTAACTTTTTGTTCCTTAAGTGACTTCTGATGGGTGTTTAAACACATCAATGAGCAGAAAAATAAATTTTCAGCTTAAGATGTAATCATACTGATACTCCTCATTGTGTCTGACATCTTACGTTGACCTCCCTCAATACAACAACACCATAGTATGCTGATCTCCCTGGCTGTGACTGACATAATGTTATGCTAACTTCTCCAGCTCTGTAGCTAACACTGTGCTAGGCTGCCCTCCCTTGCACTATGCCTGACATTGAGATTTAAATTCTGCCTTACCTTTGGGGATGACAAAGAGGAGGGAGTAGAACAGTAAGTGATGCTTGAGTAAATATCTTCGAAAGACTAAAGCCCATGACCACTGTGATTTGTGATGTGTTATAAAGAGGCAAAAACAATTTTCCACATCCCTAGCCCAAAGGCTACCACAGGTAGTCAGAAAAATTTACTGCCAAAACAATAAGTTAAAATTCCAATATAACTTCTTTTTTTTTATTTTGATCTCTAATTTTTATTAATGTATAAAATACATATAATCTAAACATATCATAAGTTTGTACATTCTGAAAAAGATCAGATGAATATATCCAGTAGCTGCAATACAGACAGAAACTGGTGCATTACTCTGACCCCTTTTGGATTTTACCTGCAACTTCTGTAAATAATCACAGTCCTAACTTTCAAAACATTATAACTTTGTCTGTTGTTGAACTTAGTGCCTGAGATGTTGCTGTTCCGTTCACAAAGTTGTCTCATATGCCAATGTGTTCAAGGCTATTTCCCATTTCTCTTCTATTAAATTTAATGTATCTGGTTCTATGTTGAGGTATTTGATCCACTTGGACTTAAGTTTTGTGCAGGGTGATCACTGTTTATTTTCTCACTCGATGACCTGTCCATCGATAAGAGTGGGGTGTTGAAGTCTCTCACTATTATTGTTTGTAGTTTGACGTGATTTAAACTTCAGTTTAATCTTCACTTTTACAGATAAAAACTTCACTTTTACAGATGTGAGTACCCTTGCATATGGAGGACAGATATTCAGAATTAAGAAGTCATCTTGGTGAATTTTTCCCTTAATGACTGTGAAGTGTCCTGTCCCATCACTTTTGATTAGTTGTGGTTTGATTTATTGGGTATTACAATGGCTACTCCTGCTTACTTCTTAGGTAGATTTCCTTGCAAAGCTTTTTTCCAACCCTTTACCCTGAGGTAACAATGTTTATCTTTGTTTCTGAACTGTGTTTCTTGTTTGCAGCAGAATGATTCATCCTGTTTGTCCAGCCATTCTGTTACCCTGTGTTTTTCTATTGAAGATTTGTGTCCATTGATGTTGAGAGCTGACCAATAATTGTTAAATCTTGTTATTTTGATGTTGTTGGTGGTAGTGTTTTGTGCGTGCTGTGTGTGTGTATGTGTGTGTGTGTGTGTGTGTGTGTGTGTGTCCCTTCCTTAGGTTTTGCGGGTGTGGAGTTATTTATTTCCTGTGGTTTCTTGGGTATAATTAGCTTCCTTGGGAATATTTATATATTTGAAGGTAGATATTTTTTAAACTTTTTTCGTAGAATATTTTGTTTCTTTAATCTATGGTATTTAAAACTTTTGGATATAGAAGTCTTGGATAGCATCTGCACTCTCTAAGAGGCTGTAAGATATCTGCCCAGGCCCTTCAGGCTTTTAGACATTCTGTTGAGAATTTGGTTGTAATTCTGATAGGTCTGCCTTCATATGCTACTTGTCCTTGAAGCTTTTAATATTCTTTCTCTGTTCTATACATTTAGTGTTTTAGTTATCATATAGCTGGAGTATTTTCTTTTCTAGTCCAATCTATTTGGTCTTTGTACTGTTTATAGGCAACTATTTTAGACTAGAAATTTTTCCTCTATGATTTTATTGAAAATATTTTCTGAACCTTGGATCAGGAAATCTTCTGGGCTTTTTATTTTTTCTTTTCCTATTATTCCTAAGTTTAATCATTTAAAAGTGTCCTAGATTTCCTGAATACTTCATGCTAGTAACATTTTGAATTAACCTTCCTTTTTTAATGAATGTGTTGATTTCTTCAATAATATCATCTGTGCTTGAGGTTTTGTCTTCCATCATTTATATTCTGTTGGTAATGCTTGTATCTATAGTTCTTGTTTTCTTACCTATGTTTTCAATCTTGAGGATTCACTCAGAATGAATTTTCTTTAATATTTCTATTTTTATTATTAGTTCTTGAACAGTTTTATTCATTTTCTTCACCTGTTTGTATTTTCTTATATTTATTTAAGAGATGCATTAATTTCCTCCTTAAAGTCCTTCTTCATCTTTATAAGACTGGTTTAAGGTCATTTTTTGTACTTCAGCTATATTAGGATATTCAGGGCTTGCCCTATTAGAATATTCAAGGCTTGCTATATTAGGATAACTGGGCTCTGGTTGGTCCATATTGCATAGAAGTAATTTTGTCTATTCTGTCTCTGCAAGGTTACTAAATATTTCAAAAGAATGAACACAGCTATGGAGCTTTCTTTTCTTCAGAAGCATGGACTAAAACACAAAAAGGAACTCAAAGGAATGAAGAAAAATGTTGTTTGATCCAATTGGAAAGTGATGATAGACTATGTAAAAAATTAGGGGTGCTAGTAAAGCTGCCAGTTATGAAGTATGATGACCCAAATTCAATAACAAGGACTCATTTGATAGAATAACAGAATAAACATCCACAGATTGTTCTGATGCCCACAAACAGGCTTTGCTGTGGCCATGCCTACACTTATACTCAGAAACACTGCACCCACTGAGTAAATATATTTTAATTGTATAATAGGATTTCTTCAGGACCTGAAATGTGTTCTTCAGGAGAGGATATATCTAGAATGTTGAGTTGTGTTGCCCTAGGTGTCAAATCATGTGTGTAACAAGTTTTTTACTAATGTGTGTGTAATATATATAAGATCTTTCAAATATAGGGCTAATCTCAAATTGGAGGATTAAACTAAACAGAAAGATGTTTCTTTAATGGACTTTATGAGCACTATGTCAACAGAAAGATATCCTGACCTAATTTTGCTTTGTGATTTACAATAAAGGTAAAATCCATAAATAAAGGAATAAGAGCAACAAGTATTTTAAAATAAGAAATAAACAAATATGAATACTTCTGTATCTTAAAATATTTTAACTACAATTACTACCTCCTTCATATAAAATTTTTATACTGAAAACAATTCCATAATATATAAACCACATAGATTCACTAATTATAACTCACACATTGAAAAACAATAATCATAATCTCCCTTCTACAATATTATTATAGTAGGCATCAGAGATTGACAATCAAAACTTCACTTACTTACTGGTATGAAGCAAAGGAATTTCAAGAACGTGCCTAAAGGGCATACAAAAATAAGTAGTCAGGATGATCTACTAAGGGTAAAATACCTCCCTTTAATAATAATATGTTTTATTCTAGTCAATATTTTTATAATTTTATTTAATTTCAATTTATTTTTTACACTTCATATTCCATTCCCTGCCTCCTGATCCACCCCCTAGCTGCTCCACATCCCACACTCCTTCCCATCCCACCCTGTCTCCACATGGATGCCTCCACCCCTCACCCCACCTGACCTGTAAACTCCCTGGGGCCTCCAGTCCCTTGAGGGTTAGGTGCATCATCTCTGAATGAACACAGACCTGGAAGTCCTCTACTGTATGTGTGTTGGAAGCCTCTTATCAGCTGATGTATGCTGTCTGTTTGGTGGTCCAGTGTTTGAAAGATCTCAGGGTCCAGATTAATTGAGGCTGCTGGTCCTCGTACAGGATCACCCTTCTCCTCAGCTTCTTTCAACCTTCCCTAATTCAACAACAGGGGTCAGCTGCTTCTGTCCATTGGTGGGGTGCAAATATCAAGTGACCTTAAGTGTGTGGTTGTATTTCTGGGTCTTCAATTCTATTCCATTGATCAACATGTTTGTCTCTGTACAAATGCCATGCAGTTTTTAATCACTATTGCTCTGTAGTAAAGCTTGAGGTCAGGGATGGTCATTCCACCAGTTGTTCTTTTATTGTTGAGAATTGTCTGGAAAACCAAATTGTGGATATTTCATTACTTCTTAGAAGGTGGAACAAAATACCCATGGAAGGAGTTTACAGAGACAAACTATGAAGCAGACACTGAAGGAAGGACAATCCAGAGACTGCTCCATCTGGGAATTCTTCCCATATTCAATCATCAAACCCAGACACTATTGTGGATACCAGCAAGTGCTGGCTGACAGGAGCCTGATATAGCTCTCTCCTGAGAGGCTCTTAAAGTACCTGACTAATACAGATGTAGAGGATCACAGCCATCCATTGGACTAAGTACAGGGTCCCCAATGGAGGAGCTAGAGAAAGGGCCTAAGGAGCTGAAGGGTTTGTAGCCCCTTAGGACGAACAACAATATGAACTAAGTAGTACCCTCAGAGCTGAGCTCCCAGGGACTAAACCACCAACCAAAGAGTACACATGGTGGGACTCATGGCTCCAGGAGCATATGTATAGCAGAGGATAGCCTAGTAGGTTATCAATGGGAGGAGAGGCCCTTGGCCCTGTGAAGGTTCTATGCCCCAGTATAGGGGAATGCCAGGGCCAGGAAGTGGGAAAGGGTGGGTTGATGAGCAGGGGGTGGGGAACAGGGTTTGTTTTGTTTTGTTTTGTTTCAGAGGGGAAACTAGGAAAGGAAATATCACTTGAAATGTAAATAAAGAAAATATCTAATTAAAAAATGTATTGTTTTCGCTATTCTGGATTTTTTTCCTTTCCAGATGAATTTGAGAATTGCTCTTTCTGTGTCTTTGAAGAATTGTGTTGGGATTTTGATGGGGATTGCATTGAATCTATAGATTGCCTTTGGTAGGATGGCCATTTTTACTATGTTAATTCTGCCAATCCATGAGCATGGGAGATCTCTCCATTTTCTAAGATCTTCAATTTCGTTCTTGAGAGACTTGAACTTATTTTTGTACAGGTCTTTCACTTGTTTAGTTAGAGTTACCCCAAGATACTTTATACTCTTTGTTAGTATTGTAAAGGGAGTTGTTTCCCTAATTTCTTTCTCAGCCTCTTTATCCTTTGTATGAAGGAAGGCTACTGATTTATTTGAGTTATTTTTATATCCAACCACTTTGCTGAAGTTCCTTATCAGCTGAAAAAGTTCTCTGGCAGAATTTTTGGTTGCTTATGTATAATATCATATCATCTGCAAATAGTGATACCTTTATTTCTTCTTTACCAATTTGTATCCCCTTGATCTCTTCTTGATCTCTTTTTGTTGTCTTATTGGTCTAGCTAACACTTTGAGTACTATATTGAATAGATATGGGGAGAGTGGGCATCCTTGTCTTTTCCGCGATTTTAGTGAGATTGCTTCAAGTATGTCTCCATTTAAGTTGATATTGGCTGTTGTTTTACAGTAAATTGCTTTTATTGGTCATGTGTATGGGCCTTGAATTCCTAGTCTCTCCAATACTTTTAACATGAAGGGGTGTTGTATTTTGTCAAATGCTTTTTCTGCATCTAAAGAGATGATCATGTTATTTTTTTCTTCGAGTTTGTTTAAATAGTGGATTATGTTAATGGATTTTTGTATATTAAACCAACCTTGAATCCCTGGGATGAAGCCTACTTGATCGTGGTGAATGATGGTTTTGATGTGTTCTTTGATTCAGTTTGCAAGAATTTTATTAAGTATTTTTGCATTGATATTCATAAGCACGATTGGTCTGAAGTTTTCTTTTTAGGTTGGGTCCTTGTGTGGTTTTGATATCAGAGTAATTGTGGCTTCATAGAACGAGTTAGGTAGTGTTCTTTCTGTTTCTATTTTATAGAATAGTTTGAGGAAAATGGAATCAGGTCTTCCTTGAAGGTCTAGTAGAATTCTGCACTAAATGCATCTGGCCCTGGGCTTTTTTTGGTTGGGAGGTTTGTAATGACTTCTATTACCATGTGTGATATGGGTCTATTTAGATAGTTTACCTTCTCTTGATTTAACTTTGACATGTGGCATCTGTCTAGAAACCCATCGATTTCACGTAGATTTTCCAGTTTTGTTGAGTATAGGCTTTTTCAGTAGGATCTGATGATTTTTTTTTAATTTCCTCCATTTCTGGTATTATGTCTCCCTTTTCATTTCTGATTTTATTAATTTGGATATTACCTCCTGGCCCTGTAGTTAGTTTGGCTAGGGGTTTATCTATCCTGTTGATTCTTTCAAAGAGCCAGCTTTTGGTATTGCTGATTTTTTGTATTTTTCCTTTGTTTCTATTTGGTGGATTTCTTCTACTCCTTTTGGGTGAGTTTGCTTCTTTTTGTTCTAGAGCTCTCAGATGTGTTGTTAAGTAATTAGTGTAACATCTCTCCAGATTCTTTTTTTTTTGGTTTTTTGAGACAGGGTTTCTCCATGTAGCTCTGGCTGTCCTGGAACTCACTCTGTAGACCAGGCTGGCCTCGAACACAGGAATCTGCCTGCCTCTGGCTTCAGGGCACTTAGTGCTATGAACTTTTCTCTTAGCACTACTTTCATTGTGTCCCATAAGTTTGGGTAGGATGTGTTAACATTTGCATTAAATTCCAGGAAGTCTTTAGTTTCTTTCTTTATTTCTTCCCTGACCAAGTTATCATTAAGTAAACAGTTGTTCAGTTTCCATGTGTATGTGGGCTTTCTGTAGTTTTTGCTGTAATTGAAGACCAGCCTTAGGCCATGGTGATCTGATTAGATGCATGATATTATTTCAGTCTTCTTGTATCTATTGAGAGTTGTTTTGTGACCAATTATATGGTCTGTTTTGGAGAAGGTACCATGAGGCGCACAGAAGAAGGTGTATTCCTCTGTTCTGTAGATATCTGTTAAACCATTTGGTTCATAACCTCTCTTAGTTTCACTGTGTCTCTGATTAGTTTCTGTTTCAATGACCTATCTATTGATGAGAATGGGGTGTTGATATCTCCCACTATTATTGTATGTGGTTCAATGTGTGTTTTGAGTTTTAGTAAAGTTTCTTTTATGAATTTGGGTACTCTTGCATTTGGGGCATAGATATTCAGAGTTGAGACTTTCTCTTGGTTGATTTTTCCCCTTGATGAATATGAAGTGACCTTCTTCATCACACTTAATAACTTTTGGTTGAAAGTCTATTTCATTGAATATTAGGATGACAACTCCTGCTTGTTTCCTGGGACCATTTTCTTGGAAGACCTTTCCCATCCTTTTATTCTAAAATAGTGCCTATCTTTGTTGTTGAGGTGTGCTTCTTGTATGTAGAAAAATGCTGGATCTTGTTTGTGTATCCAGTCTGTTACCTTATGACTTTATAGGTCATTGAGTCCATTAATATTGAGAGATATTAAAGAAAGATGACTGTTGGCTCCTGATATGTCTGTTTTTGTAGGTGGTTTTATGTGCTTGTTGTTCTCTGCTTTTGACTTTGTTGTGAGATGCTTAATATCCTGTCCTTTCTTTGGTGCAGGTATCTTCCTTGTGTTAGAGTTTTCCTCCAGGATCCTCTGTAGGAATGGGTTGGTAGATAGATACTGGTTTTGCCGTGGAATATTTTGGTTTCTCCATCTATGTTGATTGAGAGTTTTGCTGGGTATAGTAGCTTGGGCTGGCATTTGTGTTCTCTTAGAGTATGCATGACCTCTGATGAGGCTCTTCTGGCTTTCATTGTCTCTGTTGAGAAGTCTGGTATAATTCTGATAGGTCTATCTTTGTATGTTACTTGACCTTTTTTCCTTGCAGCTTTTAATATTCTTTCTTTGCTCTGTGCATTTAGTGTTTTGATAATTTTGTGATGAGAAGATTTTCTTTTCTGGCCCCATTTATTTGGTGTTCTATACACTTCTTGTACCTTTATGTCCATCTCTTTCTTTAGGTTGGGGAAGTTTTCTTCTATGAATCTTCATTCTCCTCTATTCCAGTTGTTCTTAGATTTGGTCTTTTCATGGTGTCCTGAATTTTCTGGATGCTTTGGTTTAGGAGTATTTTATGTGTTAAACTTTCTTTGATAGCTAGGTCAAACTCTTCTAACATATCTCCTACATCTGAGATTCTCTCTTCTATGTCTTGTATTCTGTTGGTAATACTTACATTTGCAATTTCTGACATCTTTCCTAGGTTTTCCACTTCCAGGATTTCCTCCATTTGTGTTTTCTTTATTGTTTCTACTTCCACTTTTAGGTCTTGGATCGCTTTGTTCAATTCTATCACCTGTTTACCTGTGTTTACCTGTATTTCTTTCAGTGAGTTATTGATATTCCCCTTAAAAGACTCTATTATCTTCATAAGATAGAATTTTAGGACACATTACTGATTTTCAGGTGTGTTGGTGTATTCAGGGCTTGCTGTGGTGGGAAATCTGGGTTCTGATGATGCCCATGTATTTTGCTTTCTGTTACTTATGGTCTGGTGCTTGCCTTTCACCCTGAATACCTCTGGTATTTGTTGATCTGGGTGACTGTATGGAGTCTGCCTCTTTTGTTCCTGAGATGCTTCAGGTCTTATGGTAGGCTTGTAGCCCTGGCTATATCAGACTACCTGTGGGGTCTTCCAACTGGGGGCTCTTCACAGGGGCAGAGAAGTTGCTCATCTGTTGTCCTGGCTGCAGAATATCTTAGGAGGCCTTCAGACTGTTGGTTCTTCAGTTGAGCAGTGAAGCTGTTGTCCAAATGCACTGAGTACCACCAATCCTCAATTGCTCTGAGTGCAGAGGGTCCTTAACTTCTCAACTGCTTCGAGTGCAGTGGGTCCTCAACTGCTCTGAGTGGAGAGGGTCCTCTAGGATGAATTGGGATATGGAGTCTTCACTGGGAGCAGACCAACTAGAGGTCTGCCCCAGCTTCAAGGATGAGGTGGAAGGGGTAGAAGGGATGGAAGGAAGGGGAGTGGTATTCAGGAGGGTGGGGTTTTGGTGGGTGATGGATCCTGAATCCACCAGGCTCCCAGGCGAAGCTCTGGAACTGGGGGGTTTGCGGTGTTGAGGGGTTTCTTACCAACTGCTCTGAGTGCAGTGGGTCCTCTAAGATGGGAGTCTTCACAGGAGCAGACCAACTAGGAGTCTGCCCCAGCAGCAAGGACCAGGCAGAAGAGGTGAAAGGGATGGAAGGAAGGGCTCTAGTCAATTTTTGATGGTATAGAATACAGTTTACATTTTCTAATCTAAGAAAGCAAGCCATATATAGTGTGGTGAGAATGTGGCATGGACTTAGAAGTCATGAACTGATAGTCTCAAAGTACCTGTAAGCATTTAACCTTGACACTAACCTGACAGCTTAATCATTATTGATTGGGAGGACTACCATGCAAATGCCACTGTTTTTGCATTGAATCATTGTGTTGAGTACTCAATATTTGCTCACTGAATAAATTAATGATGAAATGAATCTATGTGAAGGTCTGCTTCAAGAATTGCTCTATGAGGAAGCTTGTACTACTCCACTCAGTGGAGTAGTCCATTGTGTCACAGTGTATCTGATTTTTCTTTGAATAATTCAGTGAACATAGGGCCTTCTTATACATTTTGAGATGAATTTTCTCTTTCAGTTTTCTGAACTAGCAGGTATTAGATCCTAAATAAACGACCTAGGACACATTGTGTAATGGTAATTTGTGATGTGCTAATGGAGTCCTGAGTGATTAATCTGTATTTCCTTATTCTTTCTCAATTTTCTGTTACACTGCAAAGCATTTACACTCCTGATTCAGAACTTCCAGTTCTACTTTAACTGTGAAGAAAAAAAAAGTGTATAAGCTAACTTGAGATTTTTCAAACATTGTGTAAACTCTTGTACCTGTTCAAATTATAACATTCAGTAAGCATCTTATGACTCTTACATAAAAAAAAGATAAGTAAGTTTGTCCAAGTTTTCAACACACCTATTTGAAAGGAAGCAATTCCAAAAAAAAAAAAAAAAAAAAAAAAAAAAAACATTATTGGGATTTTCTAACCTGCACACTTGCCTAAACATGACTCTTGCTTGCCCCATGAAGTCTTTGCTTTTGTGATATAAATATCATAGGTTAGCTTTATCCAAGGCTCAGAAAAAGTCTAATATGACTTTGTAAAGGTTTGTGTTGCTTCAAACAAGATTGCCAAGGTTTCCTGCATTGAAGTATTGCTTTAAAAATTGTTATGTTGATGTGACTCAAACTCATGGACTATTTCTCTTCTTTTGTTTTCATCCTGAAAGGCAAAAGCATTTTTGGCAATCTCTTGGAACTCTCCCTAATCAATATGTCAACTTGTAGGTGAATTATGTAGCTGGAGGCTCACAGGTAGCCATTTGATTATGAGGTGTATGACCTGCTAAATGAAAGCAAGTGTCTCCATACACACAGTTTTACAGTAGAACACAGTAAGTCGGTTCTTTGTGGAAGTGCAGCCTTGTTGTCCACTTAAAATAGGTAAATTCAAAGCAGAAAAACTTAGAAATTTAGACCTAACCCCATACACTCTGCCCCTCATTGCCTGCGGCAGGCAGGCAGGAGAGCTGACTCAGACCCCTCCCTGGCCAGTATAAGAGAGCTAGCCCTGGGAGCATGGGGGCAGGAGAGCACAGGAGAGCACAGGAGTGCTGAGCCAGGGCAGAATGCAAGAGCCTGATGCCAGAAGCAGGAATGCTGACTCACCTTAGCAAATTGCTAGAGCTGACCCTGTTGGTATGAGTGAGAGAGGAAGAACGAGAAGAGCTGTTTGGAAAAAAAGGGGTACCGTGTCATATGCCAACATACAACAGAGCTTCCACAGGGAAATATTTTTAATGTCATTGCTCTCTTTGTTTATTTTAATTGTTTGTTTTCTTTAGTGGGGAATTTGCGAAGTCAGAGGACGGAGAGATATGGAGAGACAGGGAGATAAGTGGAATTGGGGCTCATGATATGAAATTTACAAAGAATCAATAAAAAGTAAAAAGAAAAAAAGAATTAGAAAGTTTATGTCATTGTATATTAGGGTTGCATAACTATAATTCAGTTTTTGATAAAGTGTAACAGTTAATACATTGCCTGTAGTCTTCAAGGAGACTTTGAACTTTGGACTTGTGAACACCATTTGAATTATAAGACTACATGGACTTTTTAAGTTAATCTGAAAGCACTTTACATTATGAAATGGGCATATGCCTACAGAGGTTAAATACATTTTGCTTGTAAAATAACTACACGGGTTCATGTGCTTAAACATTTGGTCCCCAGCTAGTAGTGCTATCTTGTGCAATTTTAGAACTTTCAGAAGACAAGTCCTAGCTGAAGGAAATGGGTTACTGGCCAGAGGGGTTTAAATATTATCAGCCTCCTTATGACCTGATTGTTCAGCATTGTTTACAAACAAATACTGCAATGTTTTCCCCATCATGTAGAACTATATTCCCCTAAAACCATGAGATAAAAGAATATTTCAGTTATTTGTTCCCTGCAACAAAGAAAGTAATACTGATACTAAATGATGGTAAAATGCATTTCCTATTGAGCTGAGAAGACCCATGCAAATATTCTTTCATCTATTAGAATGTTTGAGCAGCCACATTTAATAAATATAAAAAGGTTTCTCCATTTAAATACTTGCTTAAGTTATTAATCAAGTTGCTACTCACCATTTCTTTATTTTTACTTTGATATTAATAAAATGTGTAACTATTAAGAACAATTGCTTATAAATATTAAATATTGTTCACATTAAAGTTTTTGTAAAGTTCACCTACTAAAGCTATTAAGGTGGTACAATGCGAAGCTCCTCTGATCCTTTAGGACAGTGGCTCTCAACTGTGGGTCACGACCCCTTTGTGGCCCACATGATCTAAGACCATCAAAAACACAGAGATTCATATTACAATTCATAAGAGTAGCAGAATTACAGCTTTGAGGTAGCAAGGAAAATAAGTTTATGACTGGGTGTTACCACAACATGAGGAACAGTATGAAGGCTTATGGTATTACCAGGGTTGAAAAAAAACCTGCTTTAAGAGATGTAGCCTTTTGGTCTTCCTTCTTCTTGAGTTCCTTGTGGAATGTGGGTTGTGCTTCCTGTATTCCAGACTTC
>NW_022196914.1:43321616-43325939 GCF_008632895.1 Mastomys coucha | reverse complement strand
GTGAAGGTTCTGTGCCCCAGTGTAGGGGAATGCCAGGGCCAGAAAGTGAGAGAGGGCGGGGTGGCAGGGATGGGGAGTGGGGAGGCAACAGGGGTTTGTTTTTGTTTGTTTTTTTGTTTTTTGGAGGAAAACTGGGAATGGAGAAATTCGCATATAAATAAAGAAAAAAAAAAAGAGATGTAGCCTTACGGAAGATCCTCAACAGGGACTATCAAATACGTATCATGACATGCATTTTCTGCTTCTTCTATAGTTGTATGCAGGTTTGTGCTTCTGTGCACTAATTCATCTTCTCCTGGCACCCAATACATGATCAAAATAATAGTTCAGCCTGATAGGAATGAAAGCGTAATAATCATGAGCTTAATAAACATTCCTTTAAAGACCTTTCCTAGGTTTGCTGTTAGAACAATAGAAAATTCCTTAATGTACTCAGTATTTGATAGCTTACTAATATTTATAATAAAATACACATAAATCTTCAAAGTACTAATGTCATGATTTAAAAGTAAAGTATCTATCATAGACCCATATGCTTGAATGCTAGGTCTCCTCCAGGTGGTGGCCTTGCTTTGGAAGATTTTGGAAACTTTTGGAAGTCAAATCTTGCTAGAGGAATTGAGTCAAGTCATCAGGCAGGCCTTAAAAGTACATCAGCTACAGTAACCTACTTTGTTCTCTCTGGCTCCTGACTCTTGATGCAATATAACCAATCTACTGATGGCATGACAAACTATCATGAAAGACTATGTTCTCTTTTATTTCTTTAAGATGCTTCTTTCAGGTATTGTCCCAGTAATAAAAATGACTGATAACTAATAATAAGAAAACATGTTTCTTTTTATTTATTAATATTTTATTGAATTATAATATTGTGCCTTTAAGCCACAATACAATATTTTAATTAACATATATTTCATAGTGACCAAGTCAAGGTAATAAGCACAACTAAGAGAACAAAATATTACCATTTCTTTGCAGTTGATATTTTTAAATTCTTCTCCTTTTGAAAGGGTTAGTGTGTTATTGTTAATTATGTTAAACCCATTTTGTGTATGGAAACACTAGAAATTATTACTCCCATCAAACAATTATGCTGCTCACTCCTAGATGTCTCACTCTCTGATAATCATTCCTCTTTTTTTTGTTTCATATTAAATGAAATTTTAAGATTTCACATATAAATGAGATCAGGGGTATTCCTCCCTCTGAGTTTGACTTACATGGCAGTGTATTCCATAGTCATCAACAGTGTAATAAATTATAAAATTACATGAGTTTCTACATCAGAATAGTATTATATATAAATATACACATATATACATGTATACATATACATATGTATATATATATATATATACATATATATATACACACATTTTATTTATCCACACAATTTTTATGGATATTTAACTTGTTCAGATATGGTTAATGCGAACAGCACTACAATAAACATGGGAGTCCAGATGACTTTTCAGTTTGTTGGCGTCATTACCTTTGACGTCATATCCAACAATGAAATTGCTGAGTCACATGGTAGCGATCTACTTTTTGTTTTCCTGTTTTTAGACCGATCAATGTTGTCATCTATATAGGCTGCATTAATTTACATTTTTACCCAAAATGAGCTATTTTTCATTTTCATTTCTCCACCAAAATTGCTAAAGGTAGAAGTTTTATTTATATGACAAAAGGAAAGAAATTTTTTCTTTTTATATGCTTTTTTTTATTTGGATCTTCAGTAGACAGAAAACTGTCTGCCCACATTGATAATCTTTTCTGAAACTACTGATCCAAAGGTTAATATCTTTAAAAAAAAAAAAACAAGAAAAAATTATAGAAATCACTAAATTTATGCCCTTCCCACACCAAAGCAGAAGAAATCATCTTTCCCCAAAATAGAGATTTGAGGCCAAGAATATATATACACACAGACTTCATCAACATCAGCTTTACTTCTCTTCATCCTTGTAATGCATTTCAGTTATTTCTTCATAACTATCACTTCTTGCTCAATCTACTGTGTAAATATTTAGGTTTTGCTATTTATTATTCACTGAATTCTAAGTACTTGTAAAACATTTTATAAGTAACTGGCACATTGGTACATGCAATAGAGTCTCTTTTTCCTTATAGATAAAAATGTATAATGGATTTTTAAAAGAAAAAAAATACTAAAGAATTAGAAATCCTACAGAGAAAGGGAGAGAAAAGATAAGCAAGTGCTGCCATATTTAAATTGACAAAGCATTCTGGGATGAAAGTATGGTTCAATGGACAAACAAAGTACACACAGAGTTTAGGTAGGTTCCCCAGACATAATTGCAAGAGCTCAATAACTTCTTACTGATCTATCTATTCAAAAATAGGGAAGGATTAAATGCTGAGTTCTGAGAAGATAGTTTAAAATGAAAGGACGCGGAGGCAGACTCCTGTGAACAAGCCTCAGCACCAGTAAATTTTTGCTTTCTTTAAAGAATTTTTTATAAGCAGAAAGATCAGTTTATAAATAAACAAAAGACATCATCCCACTCAGCAGGCCAGGTCCCTGGACAGCAGTGATTTTACACTATTGTCCTCATGTTCCCTCTGTCTCCTCCACCAGGGGTAAGTAAAAAGCAGACAGTCTCACCTGAGTGACTGTGAATTCCTGTGCTGGAATTTTTAGTGTTCTACCAAAAAAGAAAGTTGGTCATCTTGAAAGTACATAAAATGCAACACTATTTAGAGCATCGGTGAAATGAAACCTTGTGGGCTCGCTGTGAAGTTTGCAGCATTTGACAAATTGTAATTCTGTTCTTTGCAAACTTCTAAACACTTCCTGCTAAGTGACAACAAGCTTCAGCAAGTTTCCACAAACCTTCTGCAGCTTCTTCATCTCACTATAAAGAACAGATGCCTCTGAGGGGCTGCTGTGAGCTCTTCTGTTCTCTGTACAATATGCACACGTACAGAAAGGAATTCACATTAGATGAAAACGTGATAGCCAAGGCCTCCAGAAAACGTTGGCAGTGAGTGTAAGGCATTCCAACAGCTGGCCTGGATCAAGGGCTCTCTGTCAATCATAGAGAAATGTGACAGACTTGTGACTTTGTGGCAAAAGTGACAAAATTTACAGTTTGAGTGATTCACATCAATAACAAAGTAATTTGGGTTGTTAAAATACACAAAGATGCTCCAATTTGTTTTCTAACAAGTTTAATAAAAATTAATATATATTATCATATTTAATAGTAGAAAACTGAAAAATTAGGAAAATGTAAGTACTTCTAATCATTTTAATGTAAATTATTAAAGTAAAATATATTTTAAAATAAAATATATTATTTCTTACCATGAACATAAATACTAATAAACTCAAATAAAAACCCCAGTGTGCTCTGGGAAATTGAGTAAGTTTACTATGTACTTGATTTTTAAATTAGATTTTATGTGATCTCAGATAATAAAACATAAATTTATTCATCTTTTCACAGGTAGTATCTTGTAAGTATATAAATAAATTTTGAAACCCTTTACACATACTTTTATCTTGTTTTTGTCCAATATTATGCCAAGCAAAGTTTGTTGTAGACTCATATATTCTTTAATACTATGAAAAATTCTTAATATGAAAGAGTTCCTTACATTCACACTCTTGTGATCATAATCTGAAAATTCATTTGTCCTCATTGTCAAAGATGCTAGGTTTCTCCCCTAGAGTCAAAGGAGAAATCATAACTTGAAGTTCTGAATAGTAGTTACAATCAGACCAGTATGTGAAACATGAAAAAATAAATAAATGAATAACCAAAAAAATTTAACTATTTACTATTGCTTTAATTTAAGAGAAATACATAAGCACTAAAGCAGGAACATCAGAAAACTTTACAGGATCTGAAAGAGCTCCACATTACTTAGGGAAAAAATAAAGCTATTGAGAAAACTAAAGAGTCTTAATGTAAAAATAAAGGAATAGAGAGTTTTCAAATTGGTGAAAAACAAATATATATTTACATTTTGGGGAAAGACAAGCACTAGAAAGGACACTGGCATCAAGTACATAAGCAAAGTACATGACAGACATGTCTTAGTAAGTGTTCTCTTGCTGTGGAGAGACACCATGACCATAGCAACTCTTCTAAAGTAAAGGGCTTAAATGGGACGTGCTTACATTTTCCAATGTTTAGTCCATTGTCATCTTGATGTGAAGCTTGAATGTTGGGTTAAAATTCTCAATTCCAGTGAATATTTAATTTCTAAAACTTTTTCTTCATTTATTACTTCTAGTGATGCTATTTTACTGATTTTAATTATTAAATTAATGCAAGTAGTAAGCTTACT
>NW_022196914.1:43310175-43321137 GCF_008632895.1 Mastomys coucha | reverse complement strand
TAGCCACAACTGAGCAATGAGCATTTTACAAGAGGATTTCATAGCCAAGAGTAGTGTCTCAAAAGATATGGATAATAATGATGGAGATGGGAATAATGTGTGAGGTTCAAAGCTAAGTGGACACATAGGTATCAAATGACTCTTTCGGAGGTGTCTGGATACATACATATATATATATATATATACACACATATACATATGAACATATACTATATACATATGTATGTATGTATGTATATATGTATGTATATAATCTGTAGACCAGACTGGCCTTGAACTCAGAAATCTGCCTGCCTCTGCCTCCCAGTGCTGGGATAAAGGCATGTGCCACCACTGCCTGGCTCAGCTGGGTATATTTTTAACCATTCTATTTCCCTTGTTTTAGTGATAATTTGTGTGTTTGGTTTTGGAAGATCCACCCATGCTTCCTGTGCTCAAGCTCTCTGATCCCATCCACAAGTTGCAGAGGAAGGGTTGTAGTACAGGACCAGGCAGAGTATCTGCAAAAATTCCATGATCTATAAAAGCTTCTGCAGGAAAGAATACAGGTCTCAGATCAAGCCCATCAGGTCTGGGACAGATTTTGATGCCAGGAAGTAGGAACGTATTATACTGAGTGTGCCTCTCTAGTGAAAATGATGCTTGTCTCTGCCACAATTTATAGGAGAAAGATTGCAAAGCTCAGAATACCCAAGATACAATTCACAAACCACATGAAACTCAAGAAGGAAGACCAAAGTGTAGATACTTAGGTCCTTCGTAGAAGGGAGAACAAAATACCCATGGAAGGAAACATGGAGACAAAGTGTGAGCAGAGACTGAAGGAATGACCATCCAGAGACTACCCAACTAGGGAATCCATCCCATATACAGTCACCTAACCTAGACCTATTGTGGATGCCAACAAGTGCTTGCTGACAGAATCTTGTTATAGCTGTCTCCTGAGAGGCTCTGCCAGTGTCTGACAAATACAGAGGTGGAGGATTGTAGCCAACCATTGGACTGAGCACAGGGTCCCCAATGGTTGAAAAAGCTAGAGAAAGGACCTAAGGAGCTGGAGGGGTTTGCAGCCCCATAGGATTAATAACAATATGAACTAACCAGTATGCCCCAGAGCTCCCAGAGACTAAACGACCAACCAAAGGGTACACATGGTAGGACTCATGGCTCCAGCCACAAATGGAGCAGAGGATGGGAGGAGAGGCCCTTTGTCTAGTGAAAGCTTTATGCCCCAGTGTAGGGGAATTCCAGGGCCATGAAGTGGGAGTGGGTGGGTGGGTAAGCAGGGGGAGGGAAAAGGGGATAAAGGGTTTTCTGAGGGAAAACCAGGAAAGGGGATAACATTTGAAATGTAAATAAAGAAAATATCTAATAAAAAAAAGAAAAAACTATTCATTTGCTAAGACCAGCAGGGGCCTGTATTCTTATATGCACCTGAAAAATGTTCCTTTGCTAATCTATGTGCTGGAATGTTGCTGGGATGTTCCTCAGCACTTCTACACAGAGATTCTAATTCAATTGATATGTGGCTGGAGGGCTATATCAATTTTCTCATATGGTGAGAAAGATCAGCCAATCCAATCAATCAGCATTGGGAGGTCAACTATGAGTGTTTCTAGTGACAATTTTATGTCCTTCTAGAACAGGAGAGACAAATCTGGCCCATGACTTCATATAAACTGAATTTGATTCTTACATAATAACAAGTAAGTTACTTTGAATAAGTTTCTTAAATAGTTATTTTACTTAATGTATATTTTGGACATTACACTCATATTTTGCCAAGTGGGTTTTATGTATATGTATATCTAAGCTGAGACATCTCATATGCTAAAGTTAACAAATTGTTAAACCAGACAGCCAGGGCTGCAGCTTCAGTCTAAAGCCAAAGTCCTGAGAAGCAGGTCTGTCTACATTTCAGGCTAAGATAACATAGTTTTCTCCACTTGAGAGCAGAGACATTTGACTTAATTCTTTTTCTCGTACTCAGGCTCCAGTGGTTAAATGATGCCCATCTACTTCAGTAAGGATGATTATTTTAACTCAGTCTTCCAAATAAAGTGTTATAGTCTTTTAGAAATACGTATATAGACACACTTTAAAAAAAAACATTTAGCCGTATAATCCTTAATCCAGCCAAGTGGACAAACTAGAGAAGACATGCTTTGCAGGCTGCAGAGTTGACCCTCATTCATGAAGTGCATAGTCATACTTCTAAAGCACTTAATACCAACCAAATATATGTAGAATATCATCAAAGATATCTGTTAGATACCCAGTTCTCAAATAATAATAATAATAAATAAATAATAATATTAACTGGCTTATGATTATGTGATATGAACACTCTTGAAAATCAATAAACTAAGCAAAGTTCCCAGTGAGTTCTCTAGCACATCTTCATTATTTGTCCAAGTGACACAGTTAAACTGAGGTCATCCAGCCATGAGCAACCCTTCCTCCACTGCCACCATGCTAGTAAGGGTTAGCAGAATCTAACAGATTGCTACAATTACAATAAAATACAATCATACAATCACACATTCATACAGCAGGAAACCGAAATGAGAAAAATAAAGATCTGCTCTAAAATAGAAATATTAGTTGATGCATTTCTCACAAGCTCCCACACTTGACTGAAGCGCAGAACTACTGCAGTTACCAGTTCTTAAATCATATATTGGAAGAGTTCACCTAAACTAACCTCACCCTGCCATCGCCTGCCTTGTTATAATACCTGGTGACCTTACATAATTAGCCAAAGACTATAATAGTAAGCTCAGAATAGCAAGTGAAAATAGAAACTTGAACATGGAATGGAAAACTAGTAGCCAAATACTTGGTTATCATGTGGTTTTTTACTTTCCCGTGTGAAATAAGGGCAGGCACAGAACAACACAGCCACGGTCTTGGCAGGCTTTCTGTGTGGTGGAAGTGGAAGATACGTCTTCCTCTCGGGAGGCAGGTGTCAGCTCCAGGATGAAGGTTATGCGACTCCTCCAGAGGCGTTCACAGGAACTGTGGATGTGTCAGCCAGGCCTGCGCTGTTTGCACTCAGCCTCTTGTCACAATTTCAAAATGTGCGAAAATCACCGATTTAGACAGCGTCATGTGAAACCAGGAGCATTTTTCCTTCTTGTTTTTCATTGTTAGAAATTGTAATTGACCTGTATAAGTAATTTCTGCCAAACGGCTTTAATAGCTGAGCTTTGATGAGTACCTCATTCGCTAATAAAGAAGAAAGGGGAATTTGCTTCAGTAACTCAAGTGTGACAGAACTGTCAACTAGGAAAAACATAATATTTTTATCCCTGAAACAAAGAATAATTTCTCCGTTTTTTTTTTTCCTCCATGCAACACCATATGATCTACAAATCTGGTTTTGCTCAATGCTCAAGAAAACCTCATAGATTAGAAATACTCTTGTTCTTCACTAATTATGTTACTGGGTCCAAATTAAGCCTATTTTCTTAGTAAATGATTTTTTATTCTAATTCTGAATGCCTCCATGGCAGTAAGCCAAGATGTAAAGAAAACATTATTCATTCAAATGGACTCTTAAGTGGGACTAGGAAAGTCTAGTCCATTTTTGTCCATTTTCTCTGATTTGTACCACAGTGTTGCTCTGAAATTTAGGAGCTAGTGTACCTTTCTTACTCCTATCAACTTTAGGTAAGCCATCTGCAGCTCTTAAAATTCTGAATTTTCTACGTCAGCAGAACTCAGAACCTTTGCTATGCAAGTAGTGCGATTCTGTTTAATCACAGTGTTATATAACTCTGCAGATTTGCCAAGGTGCGATGATATTTAGAGGTGGTAGCAAAAGCATTACCTTTCACTCAGTGTTATACTGAGAAACCATGCACAGAGAAGGCTGAACATCCATAAACAGCTTGTGAGAATGCAATGCACTAATTTTTTTTCCTCTTCAGAATTTCGATGGAACAGAAATAGCTGGTTAAAAGTTCGGTCACAACTTTGAGACTCTGTAATAATACACCTACCAAGCTGACAAGTCAACCCCCAGCACTCACCATGGGTTCTCAGTACATTTGGAGCATGGACATCATGGAAAGACTTAACAAGGTGATGGACTGGTGTACCATAGCTACGTTTAGCTCATTGGATGAATACTGACCCCACACATGAGTACACTGCAAAATTCCTTGAGTCACTTTCTTTTGAAATGTTCCTAACTCTGTCTTACTGCAGCATTAATATTATTAATAGAACCGTTTAGGAGATGTTTATAAAAGTGGGCATTTTCTAAAAGTATCCTTATGGAACAGATTATGGGTCCGAAATGTCTTATCATGCAGGTAGGAAATTTATGTTGGCATGAAAATTCTCCAGAAATCTTGAAATAACATGGTGATCTGGAATATTAGTGTAGCAGGTATCAGCAGAGGAAGGGATGCTGAATGCAGTAATTATGAATATGGAGTGTTGTTGACAGCATAGACCAGGACATCACAGGAACACAGTGTAACACTTGTGAACACACTCACAAATGTAAACATACAAAGTCGCTTTCCAGGACAGTGAGTAAAAAGCAGCAGTTTTGAAAACTAGAACTCACCCAATCAGATGTCTATCCAGGAAGAAAGGAACTTATTTTCCATGTTAGTTCACAAATAAATAATATCAGATGGAAATGTAAAAGGCAATAACTGATAAGGAGTCTAGATGGTAACCTAAAATATCTTTTGTAGCATTAATAAATGAAAATCTCTTTAAAAGGGTTCAAAAACCTTAGCCATATGAGGTTCATATACAGCTGGGTAACACTCTAACACTTCTAATTAAGATCTCTTTTTGTAAAAACACATCATTAGGAAAAATAAAAGGGGAGGTTGGTAGATTGTTCAGCAAGAAAAAAGTTATTGTTGCATAAGCCTAATGGCCTGAGTTTAATTCCTGGAAGCCAAGTCAAAGTTGAATGCAGTGGCATACACTTACAATCCTAGAAATTCTACAACAAAATGGGAGACTGAGACAGGAAATCTCCAAAAGCTCAGAGACCAACTAGCCTGGAGTTAATAGAAACAGAACAAGAGAGTGACCTGCTTCCACACCCTATGAAAGACACAACCATCTTCAGAAAGTACTCCCCTGACCTCTACCCAGGTAACACACACACACACACACACACACACACATACACACACAAACACAAACACACAAAGACTTAAAGAAAAATTTAAAAATGTAGGCAGCAAATAGGTAAAGACATTTGTATAACATAAATTATTAAGAACTTGATTACCACTTAAATGGGACAAACTGCTCAATATAAACTTCCTAATAAGTATGCATTTCCCATAACAAAACGCCTTGTAGGTACTAAACAAATCTAACAGCAAGTTATTCTTAAGCTCATCCACACTTCACAATGGACAGAAAATTTAACGCTATTTAATGCTATGGAAAATCCTTCCTTTAGAACAAAAGCTGACAGTCAAAACATTTCAATCCTTTATTCTGAATACTAAGTAGAATGTTTCTCTGGTACAGACCAAAAACAACAAAAACAGTTCAAACATGTAAATAAATTTCTAATGGCTCACTTTGCATCAAATTAATATTTCTTGTTAAAATAGAACTGATCATCTTGGCTATAAGAATGTGCTCAAAATCTTCTTATATGTCTTTATATCTTCAGGCCAGTCCTATTTTCAGAGTCTAATTGTTTAGGGGAACACTGCACCTCTCTGAAAGTGTAACTCAAAAAACTCTGAAAGTATGAGGAAATTGTGTTGTTTAATAGCAAATGGTCACAGAATTCTTGACTTAATCACACCCAGACAAGACTGAAAGCCTCTCTTCCCTTCCCCTTAGTGTGTAACTATACTCCTGTGAATGATGTTCATTTCCTGCTTATATAGATATAGACTAGTGCCTCTTGGCATGCTCCACTAAAACTTAGCTTCTGCTCTCACAAAAAAAAAAAAAAAATGGCCTCAAAACCTAATCAAATACCTGTTTGATGCATCTTCTCTCTGAAAAGGTCATAAAATGCATAAATTTCCTTAAGGAAATTATGCTATTTTAAAGGTAGTTTGGTCAAGTGATACACAGAGAGGTCAGGGAAGGCTTAAGAATCAAAAGGAACATGGAGATTTAAGTCCATTGTGGGAGTTGTAAGGGGGACTTAATGAACACAGACAGCTTAGGTAAACTCTGACTGTGTCTGTGCAACAAAAGAAAATGATAATACTGGCTTCCAAACACAAAGATCAGAAATCCCACACCCCTTTTCATCTTCTTTTATTTGCTAACATTAGTCTTATGTATGACATGGACTCTAGCATGACCATCCAATAAAGAGAGATATCTACAGAGACAAGCCTTGAATATTATGTGAGTGTGTCAGGATCTCAGGATAAGTAATGTCCATTTGCAAGGTGCACTAGGTAGAAGTCTCATGGGCAGTGGAAAGAAAGTAGAGTGATGCCTGTTGGTAACCTCATATGTTAAGTTCTTTTCATGATCCTCCTACAAGTTCTAATAGACAGTAGAAAATAACATCAGCATTCCAGTTATCCAAAGGAAAGCCCCAGTGCTAAGGGCGAGCAAGACTATGCCAAAATTCACACCACACTAAATTGAGGGCAAACATAATCCTTTAAATCAAGTATATTGAAAACCATCCTCAATCTCAAAAGGATTCATTAAGGCCGTGTGCGTTACAGTTGTGTAGCTTGGTCTCGTTCTGGGACAGCAAGCAGTGGGAGCAGGAGCTATCTCTGACTCTGTTACCTGCCTTTGGGACACTTTCCCCTTACTGGGTTGCCTTGACTCACCTTAAAAGAAGAGGAGTTGCCTAAATTTACTGCAGATTAATATGCCATGCTAGATATCCATAGCGGCTGGCCCCTTTCTGAAGACAAACAAAAGAGGAATGGATGGGGGAAGAGTCGGGTACTGGGAGGGAAGTTTGAAAGGAAAATGGAGTAGGGATGTGAAATGAGTAAAATTTTAAAAATTAAAAAAAAGGGGCTCAAATGTATATAACATAAATTACATAGGCATAGCTCCACTTTGTGGTTGATAGATTTAGAAGCATACCTAACTCCTAAGTATAAATTAAAAAGGAAACTAAAACCATTCTTAAATTTTATATAAGATGAACAAATAAAAGTTGGGGCTAAGGCAAAACATGCAGCTCAGCATCCCTCTTGGTGATTCTGAAAATACTACAAAGCAGTAATCTTAAAAACAGCATGATGTGCACATAAAAAGAATAACTGAGAATTAAATACAGTAACAATGGAACAAGTCAGAGTCGGGAAGTAAGCCCACACGCCTGAAGTCAACTGGTTATTTTTTTTAAAAGGTGCTAAGAACATACACTGGAGAGTGAAAGTTCCTTTCTATAAATAATGCTAGAGAAGTTGGAGATCTACGTGCAGATGAACGAAATTATGCCCCATCCCATAACAATTACACATATAAACACAAACGGAATAAAGGTGCAAACACGATGCTTTAAATTATGAAAAAACACGTGGGCGAAATGCTGTAAAACATTAGCATGAACTGGAATTATCTGGACATGACCTCAAAGCATCTATTATACTCTGTTTGCTGCTACATTATTGACAAAAAGTCTAAAGTGAAGCCAAAATCCACCAGCTGATAAGTGGATAAACTAATGGGTAAAGAAAATGTAGTAAAGGTATGATATATGTAGTAAAGGTATATGTTACTGTTCAGTTATAACAAACCAAATGACGTCGTTTTCAGCAACATCAGTGGAACTGGAAAACATTGCATCGAATAAAGTAAGCCATGAACAGAAAACCAGCACCAGGTATTTTTCATGTGTGGAATCTGAGAGCAGTAGTCTTATTGAAGTCAAGAGTCAGGAGATTGTTAAACACAGGAAGAACTGTGGGAAGGGAGAAACAAAGAGGCTCTCCTCCAGGGCTGGTCCCATTCCTATGGGCAGGATTCTGCTCTCTACTGTGCATGGACAGACCATACGTAAAGTTAACATACTGCACATTCCAAAAGAATTAAGAGACAGAATTTTGAAAGTTTTCACTATGATACAATAATAAGTATTAGAATACATGTGCATATGTATATATACATATATATATACAAGTGTATACATAAATATACGTACTTTTCCAACTTTACCACTATACAATTTTAACCTGTATTGAAAAATTGTATTTTAATTCATTTATTTGTAATTTTAATATTTATAGTGGCTAGAATATAAGTATAATACTATTAAAGTAATTATATAAAAGCACAAAATAAGCATAAATTCATTATATAAGCAAATAGGAAAATACAATCCATAAAATAAGTTTGATACAAATTAAACTTATGTATAAATAATACAAATAAAATAAAGTTATGAAAACATTCAAATTACTATACCATTAATGTATGTATTTAATGTATTAATGTTGTATGCATTATAAGGAAAATATAGACAGAATTCCTAGGAAAAAATCTGAATATTTTTAGCTTTTTCTGAATAGTTTAGTGAAACAAAACAGAAATGGCTGGCATATATTTCTCAATATTGCTTTGCTTGGAATGTGTAAACATGACATTTAATAATTAGGTACTGGCATATACCAAAGATCTAATAATGTATGTAACACATTTAGACATATAGGCCTCTTCTATTACAGCAGAATTAATATTTACTTTTAAAACTGTAGTGATTCTCTCTCAGTAATGCTGACAGCAAAATTTTTACTTTCATTCTCTATAGTTTCTTTGCCCTTTGTCGCTTTCTGTTGATTTAGTGTATTCTTTGGGCCTCACACATTCTAAGGGGTAGCAGCACTCCTGCAACTAGAATCAATGCTTGTACTCTGGGACATAGCTTCTAGAATGTCTTTATCACAGCCTAAATGTCCTGCCTCTACCATCTTCTGAAACAAAAGGCCATTTTTCTTCTGTTTCCCTTCCCACTTGACTCACATATACAACATAGAGAGCCAGGACCTAGGCATTAAATCAAGTGCTCGCTCAGCAGAATATACTGTCTTTCATCAGCCATGGGAACTTGGGTGCTGTCTCCACATCGAGGTACCACATCTTTATGGTGCTTTTAGGGGCATTCTACATCAGATTATATTGTCTCAGTTTAGAATTTAGTTTAGTCTCAACTATGGAGTGAATCACCGAGCTTTCTTCTAAATTATGCATTTCAGGTTATTGTGACCCCCGAAGCTAGGAAACTGTGCTTATTCAAGGTGAATTTTCAGATTCAAAGATGGGAGAAAAGAAATTTCTGCTTCTGATTATGAAGAAACACTGTGAAAACATCCCTGAAAACTCGGGACAGTGTGACAGTGTCAGACAAACTTAGACTGCTATAAAACATTCTGGTTTGCTCAGTGTACAGTATAAGAATCAAAAAGAATGCTTGCTCAGAAAATAAAACACCACTTAGAATGATCTCAGGTATGCATATTTCCCTATAAATAAACAGTCACTTATCCTTTGGCATTAGCATTAGGGTAAGTAGAAGAAAGAACTTTCCTAACCCCATGTTCCTGTATTGACTTTCAAGCCACTGCCTCAAGCCAAGTGTAGTGTCCACGGACAGCCCCTTAAACCTACCCAACACTATGTTCTGTCTTATCAGCTATTCTTTTTCCTTACTACTCCAATCAGAAATATCCTTCAAGATCTAGCTCAGATAATCTCTCCTTTATTCTTTCTGTAGCCTACTAAAGAAAAATAACAGGCCCTCCCAACTTCCTCTAATACTTCCTCTCTGATCTTGTGTGATTATACAGTTTTTATCTCAAATAATAATTGCTTCAATTCAAAGATGCAGAAATTTTACGATAAAGCCGAGACAAAGACATACTATCGTTGCAGTACCTGCAGAAGGCTACCTAAACCTTAGTGAAAATAGACAGAATAGAAAGCAAGCATATCAAAGATGCATAAGCAACCAGGGTTTCCCCTCGATATAACCAGATATGTCTAAAAGATGATACGAAAGAGTATATTTTAAGTAATTTAAACTTTCTTCTAATTTTTAAGAATTCATATAAATATACAAGGAAATGTGACCATAACTGTCCCCCTGCTCCAAATGTAACTCCCTCAACGTGCCTCTTCCCAAATTTCTAAGTTTGGTTTCTATTGGTGTGACAAATCACCATGCCTATCAGCAACATGTGGAGCATGGAGCTTATTCCTCTTACACGTTTACAACCCAGACCAGCATAGAAGGAAGTCAGGGAGAGAATTCAAGCATGACTGAACCTAGAGGAAAGAATGGATGCAGAAGCTGTGTAAGAGTACTGCTACCTAGCTTACTCCTGATAGCTTGCTCATCCTGATTTCACACTGCAACCAGCATAGTCCCCAATGTTCTGGGCCATCCTGCATTAATTATAAGTTAAGAAAATTCCCAACAGGCTTACTTTCAGACTAAGTCATGAAGTTATTTTCTTCAACTGATGTTTAGATGACTATAGCTTGTGTCATATATGCACAGATCTCTGCTGGAGCATAAAAAACTTCATTGTGGCCACATCTTCAGAAAAGAATGACTCTCCCTCCTCAGAAATTATCCAGTGCCAGGAGCTCTTCAATGTAAGGTGGAGCCTGGTGATTCTCTTCCACAGATATGCTTCAATTTGGGCTAGCTTGACTTTGTGTAGATCCTGTGTATATAAACACACCTGTACAACATCTAGTAAGAAACTTTGTCGCTTATATATTAGATCCCAGTCACAGCCTCTCCTGATATTAATGACCAAGTGACTCAAGCTGATGTGCTACTTAGTGTTATGTTGTTGCTATTGCTGTTATTGTTATAGTTGTTTTCTTTTACTTTGTTTCGGTCAACTTAACACATGCTAATATTATCTGGAAAGACAGAACTCCCATTAAGAAATGGCTTCGCCGGGCAGTGGTAGCACACGCCTTTAATCCCAGCACTTGGGAGGCAGAGGCAGGTGGATTTCTGAG